>NW_020523892.1:0-81229 GCF_003368295.1 Carassius auratus | reverse complement strand
GAGAGAGAGAGAGAGAGATGGTATGAAAACTTTGAAGATGGTGCTAAAAATAAGAACTTTAAAGAATCTAAAGTGATTAATGCATGATGCATCTAATATAATATGATCATACATATGATATATATAATATGATATAAATAATTTTTATTTAATAATATTAATAAAAATATAAATATTTAGGTAATATATATCACATTTTTGTTGAATTAAGAATCAACGGACATCAGATGTACTGGGGGGTACTGATTATTAAAAAACAATTACATTAATGTAGCTTTGAAATAATGTACACCATTGACTTAAGATCATGCGGTCTGGGAACTCCACCTCGCCTGCGCGGGGGTTGTGTGGAAGCAGCCCCTCGGGTCTCACATACATTTCACTACGAGGACCTGTGAGATTCTGTTATGATTTAATCATTTTTATTTATTTTTAAGTCGTATTATTTTATTTGTTGGGGATTATTTTCATTCATGTTTGGACATCTCTCACCGGTCTAAAAATGTAAGGGGTATTTTTTTATATGTAATCAATCAGAAATGTTTATTGTATATACTATGCTATCACATTTTAAAATAAGTTATCTTTTTCTAAAAAGAGGAGGTATGTGTGTTGTTTTATAAGTTTGATTAACTTAAATGTTGAATACTTTTTTTGTTTGATGAATTGCTTTAGGATGATGATGTCATTATATAATTATTTATTTCCATATTCTTTAACCCCTGGAGTCCTGAGTGGGTTTTGGGGACCTGGAGATATTTTGACACCCCTCAGACGTTGGTGTTTTCATTAGTTAAAACGTAATTAATGGCTAAAAGTCTGAATATCCATAATATGTGCATCAGCATGATTGTACATGTCTGTAATTTGAGAAGGCTGCGTTTATGATTAGTTTTTGTTAAAATATGTTTAAAATGGTGTTTGAATATGTTGTATAAGTACTTGATTGAATACATGATTAAAAAAAAATGTATGATAAAATTATTTGTTTGGTTTAGTAACATGTCTGTTACTGCGATGTGTTTTATAAAAACGATGAATACTTGTTTAAAATGTATGTTTCCGGTTTAGTAACATGTCGTCAGTATATAATTTAATATTGTTTAAAAATAGAGATAATCTCTTTTTAACTTGATATGTCCACGCGTATGTCCGCTGTTTATATGGTTTATCAGAATGCAAATTTGTATAGTGCCGTGGATATTATAGTGATATAACAAGGTACGTGTGGCTTATGATGAAATTTATAGGGGCTAGTCATAATTTCAGATCGCTTTAAAAGTGTACGTGCATGCAGCATTTTATTGTATGGTGGGTACTGTAGGTGTACGCGTTAAAATAAATAATTAAACTAGCTTTTTGAAAAAGATATGATATAAAGATGGATATAAAAGGGTTTTAAATTATAATATATGAAAATGTCTTGCAACAAATAATGTGAAATTAATTTAACTGAATTGTGTCAATTTACACGTCCGGGTTCCTCAATAGACCATATTCCTTCATTCTGTTCAATTATCATATTTTTTCCCCGATCCTGGTAAAATGTATATTTTTTAGTGATGAACAAAACTAATGTAAATGTTTTTGTTTTATATTGTTTGCGAATGTATAATGTGTTTATATTCATTAAAGAAGAAAATAAGACTTGGAGACGAATGTGTGTACACAGGCATCAGAGGGATGAGAGAGAGAGAGAGGGGTCGAGAGATGCTAGCCGCGCACCAAACGTAATTCAATAGGTGAACCGTCAGAAAACTGTCAAAATCATGGTACTTCCCGCGTGAGATACGTTGGTTTTAATTAAAAAATAGCTTTGAAGATATTATGATTGGTTAGTAAATTCCGACGAGTGTGCACTGCGCGTGCAAACGCAGACAGTGGGGACACAGAGGGTCAGGATCAAAGGTGTGTGAAACATCTCTTTTCTGCTCTCTAAAAAAAAAAAAAAGATCTTGTTTTATCTGAAACAGTCGGTTTCAGTATATTTTTTTATACAGTTTAGTTTATAACCTTTTTAAAAGAACAGAATGTTTTTCAACCTTAGTTTAAATTGTTTTTAGATTATGTATATTATATAAACTATATAATGTTTTATATATGTAAATGTGAAATAACTAAAATGTGTTTTAGATTATATAAATTATAAAATGTTTTATATATAAATGTGAAATAACTAAAATGTGTTTTAGATTATATAAATTATATAATGTTTTATATATATAAATGTGAAATAATTAAAATGTGTTTTAGATTATATGAATTATATAAATGTGAAATAACTGAATGTCACATATATGATAAAGTTCAAACAAGCTAACTGACAGAAAAGTTCAAACAACTGGCACAAACTTCAAACAAGCTAACTGACACAAACTTCAAACAACCTAACTAACACAAAGTTAAAACAGATTCTGTCAAAACCACATGATCGATGTGTGGGAGTCTTTCATGTTCCGTTTAAACTAGCCGTCAAAAAAATATAATTTAGAACTAACTAGGTCAATAGGGTAAAACTTTCTGTCAAAACCGCATGATCGATGTGTGGGGAGTCTTTCATGTTTCCGTTTAAACTAGCCGTCAAAACCCATGATTTAGAACTAACAGGTCAATAGGGTAAAACTTTCTGTCAAAAACGCATGATTGATGTGTGAGAGTCTTTCATCTTCCGTTTAAACTAGCCGTCAAAACCATGATTTAGAACTAACTAGGTCAATAGGGTAAAACTTTCTGTCAAAGCACATGATCGATGATTGCAAAGGTCATAGGCTAGCCCTTGAAGTCGGAAAGTTCCGCCCATCCATCATAAGGTTACCGGAAGTTCAACCTGTCAAAAGGTCAAAGGTCAAAGTCATAAATCATCATGACAGAACGTGTAGTATAAGAACTACTGCCTTTGCAGGTGTTTTGAGTTAATTACTTGATTAGAGTGTGGCACCAGTCTTCAGTATTGAACCTTTTCACAATGAATCACTGAATTTGGGATTTTCCTTAGTTGTCAGTTATAATCATCAAATTAAAAGAAATAAACATTTGAAATATATCAGTCTGTGTGCAATGAATGAATATACAAGTTTCACTTTCTGAATGGAATTAGTGAAATAAATCAACTTTTTGATGATATTCTAATTATATGACCAGCACCTGTACATAACATTGACTTAATGTTGATCCTTTACTAGGCTGTCTACCTAATAGTCTTATTTTTTTTCTATTTTTTTATTTATTAATTTTTATTTATTATTGTTTTACTTTTATTCTTTATAATTTATATTTAAGCTATTATTTTCTTATTATTCTTATAATTTTTTATTGATAAAGTTAACTTGGATGTGTATATCTTTACTTGGCACTTTATTTCTTTGTTTTTTTTTTTCTTTTTGCTGGATTTGCATGGTGTTTAAAGTGTTCGATAAGTTGTTAGCTACGTCTCCCTTGTTGCTTAAAGCTGCGGTAGGGAACTTTTGACGCTCTAGCGGTTAATAAACAGAACTGCTTGCGTCTTGCGGAAGAACATCGTAGCCGGAACTACTTCTCTCTGTTTATGTCTATGAAGAATCACAAAGGTACTGGGTTACTCCGCCGCGGTACCCCCGAAGCAATCTAAAATAGTCCGAATATAAACACTTATTATAGGTGCACCCTAGTGATTCAGGACAAGCCAAAAACACGGTTTGGAAAATGGATTCATGGTGTAACTCGCTTATTATATACATTTTTCTACATTTTGAACACAAACAAAGTTACGGACCGCAGCGCTGATTGGTTGTTTTTTACCGGGAGCGATGGTATTCCTGCAAATGGCAATAGGACCACTGGGAGGAGCCAGAGGAGCTTGATTTTTTCACAGATTATCTGTCTCATATTCTACTGTAAGGACATAATGACAGGTTTAATAAATATGTAAAAAATACTTTTTTACAAAAGTTCCCAACTGCACCTTTAAATTAAGTGTTTCTTAAATTCTTGGGAGTTTTCTTATCTGTTGTGAATTTTCCTCAGTTTCCAGGTTGTTCATATTTTTTTGTTCTTATGGGTTTTTACGCTTAGGTCTTTGTCTATTCTGTCTCTGAATGTCAAGGGATTACATGATATTGTTAAAAGGAAAGCTATTTTTTTTTAAGTGATGCAGATTTTCTTTTTCTACAAGAAACTCACTCTGAAGCTGTAGATCTCACATTCTCTAAGTCACAATGGGGAAATACCATTTTTGCCAGTCATGGCAGTAGCCATTCTGCAGGGATCATGAGTCACATACACAAATTTAAAGGAGATATTCTTAAAGTAGTGGAATCAGATGAAGGTAGGTGGATTACAACGGTTAAGCAAGACAACACTTTTTTGATTTTATGCTACATCTATGGGTTTAACTCTCATTCCTCTAATAAATCTATGGGTTTAACTCTAATTCCTCTTTTTTTAAGATTCTTTTTCCTCAAATCTCTGCTAAAGTCAGATAACTACTTACTGAATATAAAGGTTCTTATGTTATTTTAGGAGTTGACTTGAGTGCATGGATGATGCTTTAGATAGATATCCCCCAAAGGCCTAGCAATGTTGCAGTGAGAAATGACTTAATTCTCTCTTTGTGTTCTGATCTTTCTTTGACTGATGCATGGCGATTTTATAACCCAGATTCCCAGGATTATACTTGGTCCAATAAAAATGTATCTCTTCGTTCTAGAATAGATTTTTTTAAATCTCCTCGTCAATTCATCTTACTAAAGATATTTCTCATGCTTTTTCTCCACTAGCAGATCATAAGCAAATTGTATTAAAACATGGCAGTCTTAATTCTAAATTGTGGGACTATAGGATAATTAATAATACTTTATTAAAGGATAGCAAATTCAATGATAGGGTTATAAACCTTGCAAAATAATTATTTACTGATGTACATAATGGTTACAAAGAAAAATTTGAATATTTTAAATACAAAATTAGACTAATTGCCATTACAAAATGTAAAGAATTAAAATCCAGTAGACATTAGTCAGAATCTAATCTGATTTGTCGGTTAAATGAGTTATTATTAAAAGAGAACATCTCAAAAGCTCAAGAGCTGAATAGTATAAATTAGCAAATTTATGAACTTCATTTAGAATTAGCCAAGGGGGCGTTTATAAGATCAAGAGCCAAGTGGCTAGAAGAAGGTGAGAAAAATTCTAGCTACTTCTTTGTGCTTGAAAAAAGACATGGAAAGAAAGAAGCTCTTACTGCCTTTAATATTGATGGAGTCATTTGCAAAGATGCCATTTAGATTTCTAAATCGGTTACAAAATGTTATAGTAACCTTTACTCTTCTAATTTCGATGCTAATATCTGTGATACATTTATAGATAAAATACAGTGCTTTATCCCTGCTATTAATGATCATGATAAATCTCATTATGATTTGGATATTAATTGTGATTAATTAAATTACATTTATGCATTTTATCCAAAGCGACTTCCAGTGCATTCAGGCTATCTATTTTTACCTATCATGTGTTCCCGGGGAATCAAACCCCCAACCTTGCTCTCAATAACACAATGCTCTACCAACTGAGCTACAGGAACACTAATTGTGGAAAGCACTTCATTCAATGAAAAAAGGTACATCTCTGGGCATCGATGGACTTACCACAGAATTTACACTCATTATATTATTAAATGCCGTTTACTCAAAAACGAATGCATCACTCAGGGAAAGATGACAGTAACTATGAAAAAAGTGATTATTTCCCTCATTCCTAAACCCAACAAAAACACTCTTTCTATTGACAACTGGCGCCCGATTACGCTTCTGACTTCGGTTTATGCCAATAGATTAAAATTGAATCTGAATTCTATTACATCTGAAACACAATCAGTTTTTTTTTTTAAAAGGACTTATCCCCATTTTAAAACTGAATTAATATCACTTCTTAAATCCATAAGATGTATAAAATATTAAGAAGAAATGTTTAAAGAAAAAACATGCATTTAAAAAGCTTTTCCCTGTATATAAAAGGCGCAATATGTATTTTTTCTGCTTTAAAAATAGCAGAAATCATATATCTATGTTATATATATATTTTTAGTGGTGTACTTACAATACATTATCCCGACAGTTCCACGAACTTTCAAATCCTGAGAAAATTATAGTTTAATTAGAAGACATGGCACGTTTCTTTATTTCCATTTTGTCGCCCGTCTATGGCGTCATATAAACTTTGACCCCTCTAGTTTATCTAACTTCCTGCGGAACTGCCAAATACATAGGTGAACAGAAGCAAAGACGAGACGAAGAAGAAAAAGTAGTAGTAGCCTTGATCGAGACTATTATATTTTATATTTATATTGTTTATATTCGTATTTATACCTCAATCAATAACTTAGTTATGGATCATGATTATGCTTTGCCTGCACGTTCTGTGAAGCGCAAACGTACGGGTGAAATAAATGACCCGAGAAGGTTTTGGGACAAGATAAGAAACAAGACACTGGTAAATATTGGAGTAGCATTTCCAAGATAGAGTTTCGTGACAAGCTGAAACTACAGAGAAATGCCGAACTCGCTTGCATTCTGATAAACAGGTATGCATCCATTCAACTAACTGTATCTATCCGTATATTTTGTGAAACGATGATGTCTTGTGTAAAACGCATATGGACTAGCTCTCATGTATAGTATAATGTAAATCTACATTTGTTCTATATCTAGCTGGATAAAGTAGCTTCAAATGCAGTTCATTCTTGTTCGATATCATAGTATAATTATAATTATAATTATTAACGAAAGGCGACCGTGTTTTTTTAACATATATTACTACTAGCTAGATGGAATATTGATTTGATAGGGGTCTCATAATTCATATATCTCTCCGTTGGAAAAGACTTGATTGTCAAATTACTAAGTTAGAATGACTGAGGAATGATAGGGAGCGACAGAGCGCGTGTTCCAGTGAACAACAACTTCCATGGGCCTACGCTCTTTCCCGACGTCATCAAAGTACGTCTTATGTTATTATTTTGATTGAGTGACCCCTGGTGGCCAAAAATCCCATACTGTACGTTTAATGTTTGTATGTTATTGTATCAATTGTGGCAGTGTTTGTATTCTTGCGTCTCTTTCTTAACATCTTTTTTTTTTTATAATCCTTGTTTTGTTTTCTTTGTTTTATTATATGTATCTGTTTGTAATTCCTTGACAATGTTCTCATGTTATTGAGCATAAAACAAAAACGATAAAAGACAGCCCCTAAATGAATATTCTGGGCTTAATGCAATTCACATGTATTTTACAGTTTCTTTGGCATGTGATTTATTCACCTCAGGACCAAAAATTACATTTATTTACAACAGTCACCTAGGGATGTGCCCGAAAAGTGAATCCATTCGGAAAGGCACGGAAAACAAATAATGTGTTCTGAGTGGTTAGCCGCTTGTTAGCTGTTGCCTTTTACATAACAGTACATAACATTTCACTCACCACACAGAGAGGTAAGGAGAGATAACTGATTGGACAATGGCGAATGTTTTCACTGCTATGTGTGAACACAAATCTCGAAAGTGAAAGTAAAAAGCAAACGCAATTTCATAAGTGATCTCAATGTCCTGCATATTAATAATGGATCTCCGATGCCCGCAATTTATAAACAGGATAATTACCCAATGATATAACTGAGAGTGAGAGCATTGATATATATATTTTCTCGTATATCTCGTATTTGTTCTTTTTAGGGGTGCCGTAGTACATGTCATTACCTTTCTGAATACCGGATTCGGATTCAGGCACAAGAAGTGTTTAATGAAAGTGGGTGTATTTGACCTCATTATAGCCCTCATCTTCCTCATGGCTGTTCCTCCATTTGCTCTCTTGTGCCGAACGGTGGAGCACCAGCACCATCAGAGCCAGCAGGAGCAGGGCCATCGAGAGACACTCAGCAGCACCCCCTGCAGGATGCCTGGAGAGTTATCTGGAGCTACAGGTTCACAAAAAAAATAATCATTCTCTCATTAACTCATTCTCACATCAATCCAAACTTGTAGTACAGAGAGACTTACATGTGTAGTTCCAAGGAGGATGATCACTGAGCAGCAGTAGAGTCCAGAGGCCTGTACAGACACACTGGCTATGTGCACAGAGCCCTTCAAATCACCTGCGACAGGGACATGTATGAAAGATTGTTTCTACATGCCTAATGCATTACAAAGATTTTTTTTTACATCCATGTTCACTGACAGTGTCATCTTATCTGATTCTAGTTT
The DNA here is from genome assembly GCF_003368295.1 of Carassius auratus. Taxonomy (NCBI): domain Eukaryota; kingdom Metazoa; phylum Chordata; class Actinopteri; order Cypriniformes; family Cyprinidae; genus Carassius; species Carassius auratus. Next base: position 72,997 of record NW_020523892.1, on the reverse strand, counting down.
CTCCCAGATCACCTGGGCAGTGGGAAAGCCTTCCGCCACCACATAGGACAGTCACACACTGTTCACTGTCCTATTTATTTATTTTAGTAACTGTCGAACTGCAACTTCATAATTTTTTCATCTTTTTTTTCCATTTCATCAAGTGAATAGTAATGAACTTGTTTTATTTAAATTGCATTAAAATATGTTTTATTTTCGTTCAGCTTTATTTCAAATAACGATTGGATTAATTATTGATTTTAATAGTTTTTGTTTGTTAAAAACAACACTGTTTATTTATTTATCTTTTGTGTAAGCAGACTTGGGATGATTGGAATAACTACAATTGTCTGAATCATTTATATTTATACAGGTTACTTCGTTTCGCCAGCAGTTGGCCATAAGAAACTGTCTTTATTGATTCATTAATTAAACCGATTCATGATCCCTCCATCTGCAGAGCAACGGAGTTCTGCTGTGTTTGTTTGGACTAATTTTCGTTTACAGAGCGAAAACATACTGTTTTAACTTGCAACATTGGGTCTAAAATGTAATTTACACAATTTACAAAACGTATCGTTATTGAACAACTGTATAAAGCCATATCACACTTGCAGTCGTGTTGGTGGTTTGATTAATTCTACCTCGTGCGTTGTATTTAGTGCGACAGCTCGTGTGATTTTGCTTAGTTGGCTGTGAAAGAACTATTAGTATGTCTTAATATGATACAGTATATAATATATGATACCCAAAACAGTGAAGCTGAGGTCTCCTATGCCTGGGTCTCCTGTCTCAGGCAGTGTTGCCAACTTAGCGACTTTGTCGCTAGATTTAGCGACTTTTCAGACCCCCATAGCGACTTTTTTCCAAAAAAGCGACTAGTGACAAATCTAGCGACTTTTTTGACAGACCTTAGTCTCTGAGACTCTCCGGTACTGCCGCACGAGCTTTCTCTCTCTCTCGCTCTCTCCCAGCGTGCACACACGCCTCTCTCTCTCTGTGCATCTGCTATGTTCAACAAAAGCAGAGAGGAGCAGCACTTTCAGTTAAAAAATATATTCTGTTGCTTCTAACTCTATTTTACATACAAGTATAGCCGAAATCACAGTACAATCATTATCTTAATATTATCTGTATGTGATTTCATTAGACAATGTCGTGAATAGGATTTTAGTGCAGAGATTAACATCTTTGAGAGCTGGTTATGTAAGTTAGTCTTAATAGACTCGTTTCAGTCATTATAATATTAATTCCGTTGTCGGACAACAGAAACATTCAAATATACTAATAAAAATTTTTAATGAGAATTTTGACTGCCTTAAAATGCAGTACATGAGCACAGAAAGGGCAAGATAATATGACGCACTTACGTCATGAATATGCTAATTAGCATATGACGTCATCTAGCGACATTTAGCGACTTTTCAGGCAGGGTTTAGCTACTCTCCATTGAAAGAAGTTGGCAACACTGGTCTCAGGTGGGTTAGCCACGTCTACCGGTCTACCCTGACTGTTCACATCAAGTTAACACCAAGAACGATATAATAATAATAACTCTATTAGCATCCAGACCAATGGGTTTTAAGGTACAGTATGTTGAAGTGATAGTTAAACATAAATAAAAAATAAAGTGTCAGTCTTTTACTCACCCATGTGTCGTTCTAAATCTGTATGACTTTATATTTGTGCAGGGAGCAAAGACGTTTTGGTTCCTATCCACCTTTTCCTGAATGCAGAAGTCACCTCTGCCTCAATGGAAAGATGCTTTACATTTCCAGTCTCTGGTGTTAACCCTGTGCACATTTTTATATGTAGCTATATTTAAAAAGTTTGTTTAACTAATTCAGCCGGTCTCTTCATTTACCCCATTCTAACGGAGGTTAGAATCCATCATGGCGGCGCTCATCGCTTACTTTGGAAAAAGGGTTAATTGACTCGCATTATATGGATTACAAATACAATGAAAGATCTTAAAAAGGTCTTAAATCAGAATGGGAAAAGTATATTATATTGCTTATAAAAAAACGTGTTTTGAAAAATGTAACAAATAGTTTAAAAAAAATAGTTTATTTTTTTTACAAATTTCTATCAAGATTTTTCTGAGCCTGATAGATATTTGTTTTAATCATTAAAGGCACAATATGCAAGATTTTATGATTTAAAATGTCTTATCATCTCAAATGTTTAGAAGAATCTTTAAATCAAGATAAATAAGCAATTTTAACTAGTGACACAGACCGTGTCCATTGTGTCGCCTGCCAGTGACGTCATTACCCTTCGATTACCGGTTTTGTTTTGTAGAAAACATGGAAATACCCAATTTTAATGTTCTATTGGTTGGGAGCAGAGGAATTGTATTTTATGCATTGTGTGTGTGTGTGTGTATGGGGAATTAAAAAGTTATGGAGATTAGTTGGAAGTTACATGTGTTGCTAATACAACTCAGTGTGTGCTTCTCCCTAGACATTTACTTTAAAAACATGTTTTGTTTCTTTCAATTCATTTCTCAAATATTCTTACATTTAAAAAGTATTAAATGTAACTTAATAAAACCAGAAGAAAGCCTGTTTGTGTTCTGCCAGAAAAAAAGAAAGTCTGAATCAACACAACATTGTGTTGAGTTCGAAAGGACAGAATTTTCATTTTTTGCAGGACTGTATCCTTAAGTTCAATGCTTTAAAGTTGGCTGGATTTTGAATGGCTGTCAGTATTTTAATTGTTCATCAGGTGAGGAAAAAAAAAAAACTCTGAAAGTGACTCATTCAGTATTGTTCCCCTGTGTTGTTATCAGTTAAGATAGATTGATAGACCGATCAATAGACCAATACCTGTATGTGGGAGTTGGGGTTAGAGTTCAGATGATGCTAAGTCTGAACAAGGGCATCATGGTATAGAACAGACAGGGCAACGTGACAGAATCTCCTCGATCAACCTCGAGACCAGACTCTCTTACAGTCATCCAGACTGTAACTGGATGAAGTGGAGGGAAACACTCAAGCAGGATCAACAATTGGCAATGATACCTCACTTGCAGGCCCATTTATTACACAGGTCTATTGTGTAGATCTCAAGCCCTCTCCCTCCATCTCAATGGCTGTCTCATTACTGTAATGATGATCCCACTACCCTGCCAACCTCAGGTTTGTGTGTGTGTGTGTGTGAGGTCTTAATTACAGCTGACAGCCTTGGCAAGGACAAGTACACCAAGAGAGAAAACAATGGAGTTAATTTCTTCAAAAAAAAAAAAAAAAAAAAAAAAAAAACCTGACCCAAATTACAAATATTTCTATTACTGTAACATTACATTTAAAACACCCATTACAAAAAGCTAAGATGATCATTGTGATATTTGTTGCACACCGGTTTTATGATACTTCATTTAAACATTTCACATCAAATGGACTGATTTCTAAAGGTTGTGTAAAATGAACAACGTTGGTATAGTGTGTTACAGTATGCTAACCCTGGTTTTAAAATGTGCAAAAACTAAAATCAGCTTTCTGAAAATGATAAAGCAGAAGTTCTGTACTGTTTTTTAAAATTTTCTTCTGCCCAGGTCACTTTTTTTCCATCATATTTAACAGCCTAATATTAACAATGAAAACAACGCACCATATTGAAGAAAAGCAGGCCAGCCAGAGGTGTCTCCATTCTGTACAGCCCATCACAGAGGATCGGTGTGCACTTTCCTCCATACAGGTCAGTGTGTTTCCCCCTTCAAACCTCACAGGCACTGACTGGACAGGCATAAATGGGTTATTCGGCATAAAAGCGTGTAGTTCACGTTCTCTCTCCCTTTATAGCTCACCCTCCCTCCCCCCCTCTCTCTTTCTTTCTCACTGTCCCTCCAAACAGTGAATAGTCCCTGTAGTGTTCAATAAGTAAGCATCTGCTGAATCAGAGCTTTATGGCACAGAACCACAAATGTGATGATCCCATTGGGAAGTAACTGTTTTCTATTTCTAAAATGTAATTTATTCCTGTAAATATCAAATCATTGAAATGTTGAAATGAAAATCATTCCAATTTGCTGATTAGTTGCTCAAGAAATATTATTATTCTTAATACATCACTTTGAATTATACATTATAAAATTATACATAACTGTACATGTATTGAGTACATGTACAGTAAATGAACATACTTTCCAGAAGGCCAACGATTCACAAAAAAAATATATATATATATTTTTATTGGTTATATGAAGTATTCTAATTTGTTGAGATAGTGAATTGGTGTTTTTTTGTTAAATGTGAGCCTACATCATCACAATGAAAAGAACCAAAGACTTAAACTACTTCAGTCTGTGTGCAATTAATTTATTTTAATACCAGAGTTTCACAATTTGAGTTGAATTACTGAAATAAAATGAACTTTTTCATGACATTCTAATTCACTGAGAAGCACCTGTATATTGGGAAAAAACATTAGTGCTCAATATTAACTGGGAAACAAATATTTTAACAAAATATTTTTATGGATTTTCTGTAGACCCCTTTCTACCCCTTTGCAGACCTGAGTTTGAAAGCCACTGTGCTAAATGGACTTCAGCTGAGGCCATTTCTGACAGACAATGCAATGTGTGTACACTTTTTCAGCATTCGGACATTTTAACGAATAAAAAGTCAATTAAAACAGAGATTGCAATTACAATAGATTTATTACTTAATTTACATTTATTATAAAATGTCAAAATATCACACTAGAGCATTTTAGACCAAAATATACAGTACAGACTCTTCACATGTAGTGTGTTATCAAAATAACCACATTTACTGCAATCCTACTGATCAATATACTGCATCATGCAAACTAACTAGGTTAAGTACAACAGATTTAGAAAGGCAGTAATAGTACCACAATTTCCAGACATGGTCTTCGGTCACTTAGATGGTACAAAACCATAATGTCATCCTTATTAGTCATCTCAGATAATCGTTGTTATGGAAGGCATCAGGGAGGTAGAGACCAGTGATTACCTTTAGTAATGGCAGATTTATAAATTAATAGCGACAAAGAGATCTCATAACCGCAGTGGAATGGATTAGGTGTCCATAGCAGCTTAGACAAACCCTGATGTAAGCATATATACATACAGTACATGCTTTTATTACATAGAGAGAAAATCACTTCAGCAAATATATATTTCTATACAAGTGGACATTAGAATATTTCATAAATAGACAAAAGTATTCTTTATAAAGTATCTTAAAGGTTTTATATATATATATATATATATATATATATATATATATATATATATATATAAAAACAAAATTTCTTTGAGAATCTTTGGATGTCCGATTCAGTCGGGTGAAGTAATACTTATAACTTTAAAGTTGTACAGCAAAAAAATAAACATTCTGAGGGCGTTACATCACTTATATCAAGTTAACATTTGAATACAAACTCAATACAGTATTGGGATATTATTGCAAAATGAATCGCACAGCAGACAAAACACTTGTAGAAAAGGTTCATAATATTGTCAACCCACTCATGATCTATCCTCAAGTCTTGGTCTGCTCTGGCACTCTAAAGGCCAAAACAAGATCACATAATCCCACCAATCACAGATGAGAAATTCAACATCTCCCACTTTGGCTCAAGTATCTTTGACGTATTGTAAGCATGACCATCTCAAGAATAACATCTGGCCATCTATTCAGTCTGAAGGCCGTAGCAAGCAGGGTCGGGAAACTTTACCATGTTTTTTTTCCTCCAGAGGGCACTAGGAGGATGGTTTGTTGTAGCCAAACAGCCCCACAGGGAAGTACTTCACATGAGTGGGCCACTGAGATGCCAGCTGGAAGAACTTCACATCGTTCCACTCCATTCCATCTACAGACACTGAAACATGTTGATCTTGTGAGTCAAATGTGATTCTGAAGTATTTCTAGGTCAATAGTTAAGCAAATGTGTGACATGGCTTTCAGTTGGAAAAATGGAAACGAAACATTTTTCTAGTGGTCTCAGACCTTTCAGGCCCATAAACACCAAAGACGTTTAGTTTAGTGGTCAATTCTTAATCTTAACTTTGACCCCACAAATTTGAAATATCTGGTTATCATCACGCGACACTTAGGAATCATTTCTTCACATTATCTGCATTATGTGTAAACCTTTTAAACAGTGGATGTCTTGGTAAGCTTGGCTCAATTCCTTTGCATCACATAAAATAGAGAAAATCTGTTGTACCTCTTAGACTGGTTTGTTGATTCTTGGCAGAGCATATGAGTCTGGTGATGCCTTCAATGACCTGACTCTTTGACTCGGCGTCTCTCTCTCTAGGCTTCTTCCCAAGGAAGAGGTTCGGGACTGAAGACAGGCAACATGAGTAAATATAGTTGGTGAAGTACATGAATATGGAGCACAAAAAAAGTAGCAAAAACTGCAGTTTTGTAGCAGAGAGCTACAAATAAAAAAAAAGCAGAGGGCAAGAAAGAAAATGTCAAATTAAATTAAGGGGCTAGAAAACATGGTTAGTCCAAAAAATAAAAAAATGATCTTTAGACAAATGTGTAAATCTAGTGGTCCACCTCACCTTTCTTGTTTTTCTCCTTGGTCACCACAGTCATGGACATGGTGTTAGAGCCAGTCTGGAGCTCAAATGAGCCGGGCAGTCTGCTAACCTGCAAGGATCTGAACGCACACTTCAAAGTGTTCTTATTACCCATGTCTCTCCGCTCTCCATCTTTGCGCTTCTCAGCCCCTGAAGACACCCAGTAATCCACCTGAAGCCCAATGGCATCCATACCATGAGACATGCTGGGGCTCCTAGATAACAGAATCAGTTTGACCAGATTTAGTTTTTACCAGGCCAGCATTTTTAAAGCGATTGCAGCTGTAAGCTAAAGCAACGTGAGAAACAGCAGAGCCATGCAGATTTCTGTACAATGATGTACACAAACCCTAGAGCAGCCAGTCCGCTTAGCGATGGTGATGGAGGAGGCGTTGCAGATTCTTTCATCATCCCAGTGAGAGATCCATGAGCAGGTGGAGAAGTCGATGGAACTGCCAAACTCAAAGCCAAACCCTCCTCACAATCTCCTCCTACAAAGAGTCAAATATTCAAATGAAACTTTTTTTTAAAGTGGACTTTTCAGTCTTTCAGAGGTGGTCTAATAATTAGCCTCGCTAAAAACAAAACTAAAAGTAAATAAAACCTTGACAAACCTGAGGATCCTTGGCTGGGTTCTACCAATCCCACCTTAACCAACTGTTGCAAAAACAAACAAAAAAATGACATCAATCTATCCATCATTGGAAATTAAAATGCTTTTGTGGATTATGTTGCAATATACATTACTGAATAAAGTTTGGCCTCAGTATGCATTGTTGTTTTTAGCCATTAAATTGATCAACAGATTAGATAAATGGCTTTCACAAAGCTTACCGACTAAAGACTTGTGAACACTAGTGTAATAAAATGCACTCACGCCCACAAATGGAACAAAATTTTGGTAGGAATCATCATCTTGCCTAGAAGAGTACAATAGAAAATCGAAAAAAATAAATAAAATATAAATCACAAATATATGAAATGATGGGGTGAAAGAAATCATGTCAATCACGTCTTGTGTTTGCAGGTCAGCATGGCCTCAGCGATGGGAAACTGATGAGTAACCGTAGCTCCGTTGATGTATTGTAGAATTCGCCCAGCTACATCCACAAATTCAGCAGAGGAAGCTGAAGAGATACAAGAACAAATCCTAGTCGGACTGCTTATAAAATGCATCTCAACAGGCACAGGAAAGAGTAATGAGATAAGACATGAAAAATAAAGAACTGTAGAAGCAATCGTTTACCAGGCTGAGGCGGCTCTGGGTGGCTGAAAAACTCTCGCCATGAGCCGTCCAGGAAGGAAGAACTGTAGCGATTGTCCAGAGAACCCAGGTGTTTGGCCACAGGGTGAGAGCCTGTGGAGACACTCACATGATACAGCCTGCTTGATTTTTGGAAAGCTTTTGTCATTGTTGTGTGCAATATAATTGTTTTTAAAGGTTATTTATCCACACCTGTAGGCACCACAAGGAACTTCATATGACTGAGCCAGTCAGACATCTTGTTGGCAAGCTGAGAAACATAGAATCTCAAGACGGCTCCTAAGTAGCTCTGACCTCCAAACGCCACCACCTTCACTGGTTTGGGCATGACTGAGTTACAGTTGCAGCTGTGAGAATAAAGGAGGGACAATGAAAAGATGCAGACACACTTAGTGGTAGACTTCCATACTACAATCTCTGATCAGCCATGCAGAATCAGGTTCAACAATATCAGTTCTGACAGCCAGTCATGACTATAAACCATGTCATTTCACATTTGGGTTTATTCTCAGTGATTCATTCCACCACTGTTACGCTTACAATTTCTGTATGCGTGTGAGCAAGGCGGAAAGGACGGCCTGGATTTCTGATCCGGAGCAGGTGCAGACCACCGGCAGCTTCTGGGCTTGCAGCAGCTCGGCCACATACTACAGAAACACACAGAATCATATTTCTCTACTTCAGGATGGATAAAAACTGAAGTATGTGCTAAGATACTGACACAATACAGATGTTCAACTTCAAGTTAAATCAGTTATTAATTGAACACAAGAATGGCAAAGTTCTGTACAGGGTGGTCAGACAGGAAGTGAAATGGACTGGTATTTACGTGTCCTTGCCAATCGCTGGCATTGACGAGGATAAGGCAGTCAGGAAGTGTGCTGTCAGACAGCAGGATCTGGTTGAGCTGGTCATACACGATCTTCCTCGGCATCTAATAATGAAAAAAAAAACACCCTACATTTTAAGCATTTAAGTTGCAGTGTATAATTTCAGTGCTTCAGTTACTTTTAAAATAATGTAGCTTTTAATGTATTTAATGGGTTTGAACAGTTCATGAATCCAGACGAGTCATTGATGCATTCATTTATTTTGTAAAAGTTTAATTAAATGCTGCTATTTATCATTAGGAGTTTGCCTCAGTAAACAGTTTTACTCATGTTATTAGTTTTAATGAAATGGGGTGAGTAAAATTCTCTCTTTTTTATTATAGTTTTATTCAGCAATGGGTCAAAAATGAGAGTAAAGACCTTTTAAATTGTTACAAAAGATTTCGATTTCTAAATCAGTAAATCAGTATTTCTATTCATCCAAAAATACTAGAAATAGAAATATTGAGCAGCACTACCATTTTCAAAATAGATAATTAGACATGTCTCTTGAGCAGCAATTCATCATACTTGAATGATTTCTGATGGATCAGGTAACACTGAAGACTGGACAAATGATGCTAAATATTCTACTTCGCCATCACAGCGATAAATAACAATTTTAAATATATATATATATATATATATATATATATATATATATATATATATATATATATATTAGGGGTGTAACGATACGCGTATTCGTATTGAACCGTTCGGTACGACGCTTTCGGTTCGGTACGCGGTACGCATTATGTATACCGAACGGTTCGTTGGAGTAATTAATTATATTTGAAAAAAAAAAAAGAGAGAGAGAGAGAAATATAATGATATGCGTTCAACAAGGTAGCCCAATAACCCAAACAACGTAACAGGCAACGCCCCTGACACTCCCGAAGAAGAAAAAAACACCATCTTATATGTTTATGTTAGGCTACTCAGCAGGCGCTCGCTCACTCAGTACGCGCTGAAGGCTCGTTGCAAAATAGCCAATGCGTTTAACAGACTAGAAATGAGAAGATCCTCCAATAACCAACAGGTCTGGTGTTTGGGTGCACTTTGGATTCCCTTTAAGCTATAATGGTGATGGCAAGAGAGTGGTGGATAAAAAAACAACGGTATGTCGCATCTGCAACATGACAGGGTACACCAGCGGGAATAAAAAAAAAAAAAAAAAAAAACACCAGCGGGAATATCTGGGAAAAGACGAAAAAAAGGAGAAACATGCACGCAGCAAACTATCCCTGCAGCATTTAGAAACTATAGCTTACAGGGAATCCAACCCAAACACCAGACCTGTTGGTTATTTTAGGATCTTATATTTCTGGTCTGTTAAAGGCATTCGACATTTTGCAACGAGCCTTCAGCGCGTGCTGAGTGAGCGAGCGCCTTAGGGGCCGTTCACATATCGTGCCTAAAAACGCATGGAAAACGCTAAGCACGTCTTTCTCCTCCTTTCCAAAGCGCTTGGGCAGAAGCGCTCATGAGGCGTCTGTCTTTGCTAAGCAACAATGACGTGCTCTCTCCATGAGACGCGGAAATTTCAGCGAAGGATAAATGGATTTGCAGCTCTAAAAATCGCTTGCAGTAGCTCTGCTACTAAATTTATTTCAAAATTGCAATCCATATACAACTATGATCAGCTGATCCTTCATCTTGGCTGAGCTCTCAACGTTGTTACGGGAAAGGATGAAGCTGATTGGTTAGTTCTTGTCACATGACCCGCGGTGCGCTTGCGGCATTCTGAAAAGTTGAGATGTTTTTACATTTTGCTGTATCTAAAACGTATCGAACCGAACCGAACCGTGACATCAGTGTATCGTATCGAACCGAACCGTGAATTTTGTGAACCGTTACACCCCTAATATATATATATATATATATATATATTATATATATATATATATATATATATATATGGTTATTTTAGGTTGTATTAACTCACAATATTACTTTTTTAACTGTATTTTGATCAAATAAATGTAGCTTAGGTCAGCATAAGAGATTTCTTTCCAAAACATTTATTTTCACAAACTTTTCAACTATAGTTCCAGTTTCCTGTCTAAGTTTAAATACTGTGACCCTTATTAACTGATCATTTCTACATAACTAGAAGCGGCAAGCAAAATTGCACAAATAATTGTGTCCAAACGAAAACACTTCCAAAAGCCTTCTTCCATGTCTTTGTTTGGTCAAATAGACAGTCCAACCCTAAGCTCATGGCATTGGCTGAATTTAGATGTTGACATGTTGGACCTCCACTCTTCAGTTATCCAATTAATGAATAGCACGCTTACAGTCGTCTCTGCACATTAAACTGGGATAAGGGAAAGTGCTTCACCTTTAAGGGCTCTCGTATTCTGGATGACTCAGAAGCGGCTATTTCAGTCTCAGGAACTGCGCGGTTTCTCGAAAACATTTGATAAAGAGTAGCAGAGTTTGCGAGCAACAAAAATATATTAGTGAAATGTATGAGAATTTTAATGAACGGCAGGGCAGTTTAAAAACGGCAGTTCATCACAATGAACCTTGAGTTTGTTTTGACACCCCTGCACAAAAGTGGACCGCCATTAGAGCCAGGTGTTTAATCATGCCAGACCTAGTACAGAGTTACATAAGGAGAATTATCGCCCACTCTCTCTCCTCTAGCAACACACCCACTCCTCCCGCCCGCTTATCCTCACAAACAGCCCAAATGAATCACCATATTCCCTGCTCTGCCCTCTCACACACACACACACACACAATGGTGCACGCACAATATCCTGAGCAAATAGCCCTTGGGGGTTTATCGATTCTGCTGAGCTTCAGTAAGATAAACTTAAGAGCAGTAAGGCAGCTTTTCTTGGTTAAGTGCTAGCTCTGTGTGTTTATGGAGGTGGTTACCTGAGGGGTGAGGCTGAGCTCGGGTGATCTCTCACTGTCTGAGCTGTTGGTGCGTTCACTGAGTGGTTTGGACAGCTGTCTCTCTTTCATAAGGGTCCCTCGCCTCTGTTTGGGGGTATAACTGCCATCCAGTCTGGGGAGAAATGCACAGCTGCTTTTATTTATTTGTAACACATTTCATTTAACATTTCATCTCTATATGTGCATGAGTCTATGAAAAGCAAACAACAATTCCATTTAAGAGTATAATTTCATGCACTGTAGTAGATCTCAGTAAATGAAAAGGGACTGCATACATAGTTTGTGGATAGACTAGATTAAGAGGGCCGTATGAGAAAAATATAATGAAATTAATCATTTTAAATCATGCCGGAACTGTATATAACAATATTGTTAATTTTACAAGAAATTTAGGTAAATAAATGTTTATACAGTACGTTGCCCTTTTTTTCTTTTTTCTTTGGTACTTGATGGAATAAAACCACAAGATAAGGTAATTTATTATAAATTAGAATGGTCTGCGGTAAACATTTTAAAAACAAACAATTTCGGTTCCATTATATGGACAAAAATACAATGAAGGGGAAAAAGAAACAAAATTGTTCGGTTATCGTCCATCTTGAAACTAACTTGCTTTGTGTTTGTGAATGTATACAGGTTTGAAATAAGTTGAAGGTAAGTAAATGACAAGTTTTCGTCTTTAAATACAGGTTTTAAGTGAAACACCAACCTGGGAGACGGCATGTTAGTGCTGTTGCTCCTCTGAGGGGTCCGGGGCGTCTCTGCCACTGATAATATGATGCTAGGGGTCCCGTCGGCGATCACCTCCACTTCATTGAGTTCCTATAGCATTAACCTCTCAATAAATACTAGTTCATGGTCTCATAGAGGATACGATTTTACCAGTTTTACAACTGCCCTAAAAAGAATCTAAGAAAGGGGCAGATAAAGTCTTACCAATGTGTCCATCTCTGAGAAAGCTTCGTCCACGTGTGCACTGGGTGAACGCTGGATTTTACTAGATACAGTCTGCTCAACCCTCTTCAGAAGAAGGAATGGATGGGGAAAGAGAGAGCATTTAAAAGTAATGAGACAAACAGTGGCCTTAAAAGGACAGCTCACCTAAAAATTATTTACTCACCCTCAAGCCATCCTAGGTGTATATGACTTTCAGAGGAATACAATCAGAGTTATGTTAAAAAATGTCCTGGCTCTTCCAAACTTTATAATGGCAAAATAAAGAGCATCCATCCATCTTTAAAAAGTACTTGACACGGCTCCGGGGGTTTATAAACGCCTTCTGAAATGAAGCCACAAAGCTGTGTGGAGTGCTTTTTTTTTATGATGGATGGATGCACTTTATTTTGCTTAATCTCGACCACCATTCACTGCCATTATTAAGTTTGGAAGAGCCAGGCCATTTTTTAACATAACTCTGATTGCATTCGTCTGAAAGAAGAAAGTCATATACACATTGGATGGCCTGAGGTTGAGTATATCATGGGGCAATTTTCATTTTTGGAAGAACTATCCCTTTAAGGGCAGCAGCCATAAGGCGAAGCACAGTAGAGCTAAATTGCAGTGTTGAAATAAGGTCTCTCTCTGAATGACACTCACAGGACTCCGTTTGTCTTTTCCGTGGCTGCACCTGCTATTCAAGCTCCCAAACTCTGTCAGAGAGCTGGACTGTGACATGCCTTCAAAAAACGGCCTAAAACACACACACAAAGCCAGGGTCAGAATAAGAAAACTGAGGTGTAGGCAGTATGCCCACTCAGTGTATGACTAAAAAAGCTCAGTCAGTTATTATGTCAGTATAGAGAAATATGCTGCTTGTACATGTTTCCTATCATATACAATATATTCCAGAATCTTACGAAACAGCAACACCACCACATTTACTGGCTGCCTCCTCCATTATTTAATCACATCTGTGTAATGCAGAGCAAAATGACTAAATCGATATCTGAAAGTGGGTGCCATTAGAATAAATATTATAATGCAGTACCGGAGTTTGGGTTTGGGGTTGCTGATAATACTGTCCGTTTCGTCCATGTCTGGGCCGCTGTCACTGGGGTTGTACATCTCAAGACTGTCATAGAGCTCATCCAGGTCCTCTTCCACATCCCGGATCTGCTCTTGGGACACATGATCCAAACCAAACCCCACCTGCAAAATATTACCCATCAATTACTAATAGAGATGAAAAGTACAATTGTACAATATTATGTATTGACCAGTTTAGAGAATTTAGCTTCAATACACTGACACAGGAAGTTTATTATATTTGTTCATTTACCCTATTTTATATTTAGATTACCTTCTCATAATCTGGCACTCACTTAATGCAATTTTTTTTTTTTTAATGATTAAATAAAAATAGTTTTGAATTTTAATATCAGCCATGTATTGGTTATTGGCTATTAATTAAAAATGATTCATCTTATTTGATGATCAGATGTTTATTCGTATTAAGATACCTAATGTCCAAAGTGACCAAATGCAAAACTTAATTGAGAGTGGAAGGGAAAAGACCTCTGCTGGTGCATTACACTAAAGAGCGGGTACATTTGTAGGCAGGATGCAATTACCTCATCCGACACTTTAAACCATTTCACCAATGCCATAAGCTTCTTTTTGATGTTAGGTTGCTGGATTTAAAACACAAACACCTTGTTAGACCGAAAACGGGGGAGTCATAAGCAACAATAGCAAACAGACGCAAATTAACAGCGTATCTGGCAAAAGCAGGGGACAAAAATAGCACCAAGCAGAGAGCGAAAAAAAAACGCTGTCACAACATCCACAGAGCGCTGGCGAAGGGACTAGAGGCTTGTCAGCTAGAAGACAGGGCACACAGGAAAACAAAGCAGATTTGTGAAGGCATCTGAGAGGAGGAAGCAGATAACATGTTAATGTGCTCAGAAGCCCCATCCCTAGAGTTTCTATATGACTGCAAAAATCGCAGCAGCTCCCATAGCTACTGCTTCTACATCTAAAGAACATCAGTGGCCCCAAGGTGAAAAAATGCAGTTGGTTAGCTTCTTGACAAAGCCTGAGTCAACATGGAGGCACAGAGAAAGCTGCTATTGATCTGTGAGGTTTTTGTTCTAATCCTGGACCGATCACTTACGTCACCTACGTTAGCTCTGGTGATGGAGGCTGTGGAGGGGAGTTTACGGCGAGGTTTCTTTTTCCTCAGTTCATCCTCGTCATCATAGAGGTACTGCACAAAAATGACAAGCCATGATTTAAAGATCAAAAACCTTACTTGAATAAAATAACAGTTCACAGTGACTACTGTATGTCTCTCAAGTGCCAGGGTGATCCAAACGAGTTGTGCACTATATTAAAAGTCTGTTGCAATATGATTTTTAAAAGAATGGTTCACACAAAAAAAAATTATTTGGTTAAAATTTACCTCAGGGTATCTGAGATGCAGATGAGTTATTTCTCTGAACAGATTTGGAGAAATTTAACATCAGGAGTTCAAAAAGCTTATAAAACATCACTATAATTCACAAGAAATCCACCGTATTAACATCTTGTGAAGCAAAAAGCTTTTTTTTTTTTTTAATATCAAACTGTTTCTTTTGGCTAAAATACAAGTCCTGTTTCCATAAAATTGGTTTATCCAGTGAAAAAGTTGCGTGGTCTGATTCAGGAGAGAAATAGTAAAGATCAAGCACTGTTTACAAGAGAAAACGGTTCTAAACAAATATGATGGTGGATCTTGATGTGAAAGGACAACAGGGGATGGACTTCTTCTCTGGAGAAAGTGTTATTATGGTGTACGGAACCAGAAGCAATGGTTTGAAGTTAAAATGCTTTAATTATTGCTTCGCAAGATGATGAACTGGATTCATGGATTCGATTACAAGTGGGTTATGTTGTTTAAATCAGCAGTTTGAACTCATTTTGACAACAGGCCATTCACTGCAGAGGATCCACTGGCAAGTGATGTAATGCTACATTTAATTAAATCCGTTATTATGCAAAAAACAAATTAATCTACATCTTTAATGTTATATGGAGTCTTCAAAACACCTCGTTTTTGTGGTCCGAGGAAGAAACTGCATGATGATGAGTAAACAACGACAATGTTTGTTTCTGAATGAACTAATTTATTAAATCACTCATTTTGGCTCTCTTTATTTCTTTAAATTTCTTTCCTCTCTTTGCCAGAGGGTCTTTTCATGCCACAGTTCTTACACTTCTTATCTGATCATTTTTTGCTTTATAAAACCCATGTAGTGCATTTACCTGCCCCTGCAGAGGGTCATCACTGCAATCCTGCTCTGACGAATAGCTTTCTTCTTCCTCCTCAGAATAATTATCGATGTCTGGTGAACGATCTGAAGAAGAAAGGAAGAAAACAGGAAGGAATTCAACCAGAGCAGGCCTTGCTAAAGGACTTACTAAAAGTGTTCTCAAAAATATAAAAAAGCAGCCTTGACCTACTTTTGGAATTCTCATTAGCTGGTTTAAATTGAAATATATATCAAAGGGTGCAAGTCTCACCGGATAGCTTGGCCTTTGGTCCCACTGGGTCGATGGGTTGACTGGAGAGAGAATAGACCCTGATCTCTGCAACAGGCACTGATGTGTCCTTCACGGTCGTGTGCAAGCTCAACACCTGAGCACCTTCTGTAGGGTGCTGCATCACCTACAGACAAGGAGAACTGAAGCCATCAAGTAAACTGAAAGACAAGGGGATTAGAACCATCAACTCCATTAAAGTGATAAAAAAACTTTCAGATGCATAGAAAGTTGTTCTATTCCCCCTCCTACAACAGCCTTTCATGTATGACATTTTTAAAAACATTTTCAAACATGTGCTAAAACGTGGGTTATTATTTAATGTTACACAAGCGGTCTAGAATCACACAAACCGGATTTGTAGGGTTTTGCAGTTCCTCACCTCAGCCATATTTATCATCCCTAGCGCGAGGGTCTTGTAGCCCAATATAGTGCGATTCTTGTACCTCTTGCGTCTCTGGAGCATAATCTGAAGCTTGTTGGCATCTCTCTTCAAAAAGTGTGGGTACTGAAGACAAAACGGAAGGAATAAAATACTGTAGAATGTAACAGTAACCGGATCGAATTTATTATAACAAAGGGGAAGAGTCACTTAGGGACTTCCAATAGGTTTCATCATAAAACCATAATAGTGTAACATTATCTCTGCAAATGTCAATTTAGTACTAATCTCATCCAAAACGCTGTCAAACACAGCTAACCTGAAGAGAGAAGGTCAGCTGAAGATCAGTCTCGGTAAGGCCAGCAGAAGACAGCATGATTTCATTTGACCGCAAAATGCGTTTTGAGCCCTAAAGAGACATTTAGCCTCATTAGTCAACTAAACACAGATTAAGCACAAGATTTATATTTGAGGGATGTAAACCAGTAAACTATTCACTATATCACCTGAAGTTTAACTGCGATGACCACCGATGTGAGATCTCGGTCCAGCTCCTTCAAAATTGCTAATTTTTTAAGAGTTAGACTGAGAAGTCTGCAAAAGAAAACAAGAGAGAGATGCTCAAGTTGCTCGGAGGACAAGTTGCTATGGCAGCTGAATGAATAATCTGTCCCCGAGCCAGCTTATCAAGTTTACCTTACAGAGTTGACATTTTGGCTGACATTTCACCTAAATTCCACACAACCACTGCATCTTTTTTGTACTGTGATTGAGAACAGTCATGATGGCTTTTAATATATGTCACTGTCAGGCACAATTACAAATTGAAATGTGCCTCATATATTTCAAAGGGATTGAGATTTAATGGCCCTCATGTTGTGCCAAACCAATATGCAATTTATATTAATTTTTGCAGTGGAACACAAAGTAATAATAATTTACACAGTTCTTTTCTATTAGTGCCTCTGTCCGTCTAACTTTGTGAATTTTTATTTTTTTTGGAGCTTGACATCATGAACAGTCATTAAATAAACTATTGAATAGGCTATATGTACAGAAAACAAACATGACTATAGCTTCAACATCAAGCTAGAAATCTAAGGATAGCTAGAAATGAAAACCATTTCTAAATGAATCTCTCCACTGCACATAAGATAGGACATTTGATGTAAACTGGTAACAGACAAAGAATGCAATGTCCCAAAATCTGGGTTGTCCTCTGATACATCTCCAGAAGGGGTGCTGAGATGTGTTTGGCCTGAAATCAAGAACACTGCATTGGTGATATTAGATTAGGGGGAGAAATCTCAGAGTGACACAGCACTCTAGCGCTGGGCTCATTCAGTTTCTGTGACAGGTTGAAGATATATACAACGACAGGAACACTGTCATAAGTTTTTTCATTAAAGGGGGGGGGGGTGAAATGCTCGTTTTCACTCAATATCCTGTTAATCTTGAGTACCTATAGAGTAGTACTGCATCCTTCATAACTCCAAAAAGTCTTTAGTTTTATTATATTCATAAGAGAAAGATGGTCTGTACCGATTGTTCCCGGAAAAACACGAGCGCCTGGAGGCGTGACGTGTGGGCGGAGCTAAAGAATCACGAGCACGAGTAAGCTTTTGCGTTGAGAGCGTTTGGAAGCTGTGACATTACCGTGAGGAAAAAAACATCCAAAACAAACCATCGCTAACAGTCAGATTCAGCGTATATTTATGATCCAGAATCAGATCCAGAGGCTGAAATTTAACAAGAGCAGCATCAGCAACGACGTCTTTATGTGGTATGTACTGAAACTGTATATATTTGCTTAGCGGTTTTGGAAAATGACTAAGTACCACTTTATGTCGTCTTTTTTTTTTTTTTTTAAGCTGTACATGTGGAAAGTGCAGTTTGATGACAACATCGTATGTTGTTTACTTGATGTGCTTACGCGCCGATAGCTAAGTTAACAACACAGAGATATTTGAGGCAGTTTTACTCACCGCATGCGGTTCCAACACACGATCGTGACCCTTTTTCGTTGGGACTGCATTATCCTTAAGAAATAAACGATGTGCAAATCCGGCGTCAAACTGGGCCTTTTTGTTAAACAAGCATCTTCGAAATGCAGGGGAACAAACACAAACACTTGCACAACTCCGTTGATGCTCTGTAAAAATAAACTCCATCCACTGGTCCCTTAATGCTGTTTTTTCTTTGGTAATCTGTGCAGGGTTGTCTTGCCCTGGCAACCAAAAACACACTTCTTTTGTGACAATTCGGTCTCTCGCTCTGATCAGTGAATGTCTGTGCTCTGGTCTACATTACAAATGTGCCAACAAATAAGGCAGTAATCTATACACTGAATCCTCTCATTTGTTACATTAGTATAACATCAACAACAGAGCTCAAACTATTAGAATCAACCACCTTCTGGTGTTCGCATTCATGTTTATTGCATGCTGTAACTTATAGTAACGTAAAATAGACGACTCACGACCAGTGTGATAGCTTGAAATGAGTCAGGCATATGGCACGCCACATTTTAGGAGCGAGATTTTTTGTTCTAATTTTGTGATAAAACTGGACAGTTACAAATAATATTATCTGAAAACCTTGGCTTGAACTACGGGTGATTCATAGGGTCAAACAGAACCTGCATTAACGCGCCATTTTCATTTAACCACCTTAAAATGAGATTGCGTTAATCTTGATGGGCCTAAATTCTACACAAGAGATATTTTCTTAAGACACAGTAATGTATGATCTGACACATTTTTCCACCCGCTTTTGATGGATACAATCTGACATCTTAAATAATCATTTAAAAATAATTTTAGTCAGATAATTGCCTATACACTGTTAATGTATTTATGTCGGCTATGTTATGCATGCACCAGTGTTTCGACCAGTAATCAGTAGGCTATATATCTAAAACATACATTAAATTCTTCAAGTTTCAATTGTTTTTTTTTTATTTCTTAAAATTATTCAACAACTGAGACATAAACAGAACAGATTTCATTTGACAACCAGAAATGAGTCCCAGAACAGGGAAAATTGTTTAAACACTTTCTAATAAAGATCTGTAAAGTTTATTTGGGTATTACTAAATTATCTTTAAAATACAACATCCTGAAAAGACATTTCATAATTGCTGAGTTAATTGGGCTCAAGTGATAAATGTATGTATTTGTATAGGATAAAATAGATATCTTGACATACAATCAGCTTTTTTTTCTCAGCTACAGATGGTGTTGCATTACCTACAAGCAACATCTCATGCTAAGCTAAACAAGAAAAGACATTAACACATAATAGCAGCTTGAACCCAGTGCTGTCTTCAAAGTGAGCTTTATTGAACTGGGACTAATTCACTTACAAGTCTGTCCCTGTGCATTAGAGTGTAACTCTAGAGCACATAGGTAATGAAATTGGGAGGGGAGAACCAGATGCACATCTCACCTTTCAATGATCTTATGCAAGAGTCTAATGAGACATTGTGCTGCAACATCAGTTTTGGGTTTACATTAAGCAATAATCTTACTCATGTGGTTGAATGTATAGTACAAAGTAAGAAATTAAACCTTTTTGAATGCATTATGGAGCCAACGTCAAAGAAAGAGACAAGTAATGTTCTTTATTCTGAGCGCCTGTCACTTCAATGGTGCTTTTCTTCCCTGCTGGCAGCTCTTACAGTCAGGCTCTTTGCTTCTTCATGGCCATTTTCTCTTCCACTCTCTGGATGTAGCATCCCAAAGCCCCTCCTCTATATTTCCATATAACAGTCCCTTCATGTAAGTACTGAGGCTAAATATTGACAAGTAGTAAACAGCATATGCTTCCACAATATTGTGTGCATTATACAGAGGAAATACATTGCTTAACATTTTTTTAATAAAAACGTGTCTCTTCCTGCTCTAGTTTTCACTGCAGCAAAAATGTTAGGATGCCATTTTAACTCTTCAGATTTAACGGTGGCTCTGCATAAAACATGTTGTTTTTAGAAAACTGCTCCATTTAGTACTTTTATCTACTGTAGCAAGTTACCATGAAGAACATTTTGCACAAAAAAAAACGGTTTAGTGTAAATTGTCTAGAACAATTCAAAAAGTGAAAGTTGTATATTACAGTATATTCATTCATTACACACAGACTGATTTATTTCAAATGTTTATTTCTTTTAATTTTGATGATTATAACTGAGAACTAAGGAAAATCCCAAATTCAGTATCACAGAAAATTAGAATATTACTTAAGAAAATTTTTAGAAATCTTGGCCAACTGAAAAGTATGAACATGAAAAGTATGAGCATGTACAGCACTCAATACTTAGTTGGGGCTCCTTTTGCCTGAATTACTGCAGCAATGCAGCGTGGCATGGAGTTGATCAGTCTGTGGCACTGTTCAGGTGTTATGAGAGCCCAGGTTGCTCTGATAGTGGCCTTCAGTTCTTCTGCATTCTTGGGTCTGGCATATCGCATCTTCCACTTCACAATACCCCATAGATTTTCTATGGGGTTAAGGTCAGGTGAGTTTGCTGGTCAGTTGAGAACAGGGATACTGTGGTCCTTAAACCAAGTTTTGGTAGCTTTGGCACTGTGTGCAGGTGCCAAGTAATGTTGGAAAATGAAATCTGCATCTCCATAAAGTTGGTCAGAAGCAGGAAGCTTGAAGTGCTCTAGAACTTCCTGGTATATGGCTGCGTTGACCTTGGACCTAAGAAAACACAGTGGACCAACACCAGCAGATGACATGGCAACGCAAACCATCACTGCCTGTGGAAACTTTACACTGGACCTCAAGCAACGTGGATTGTGTGCCTCTCCTCTCTTCCTCCAGACTCTGGGACCCTGATTTCCAAAGGAAATTTTGCTAAATTTACTTTCTTCTGAGATCATAACTTTGGACCACTCACTCATGCTTCTGACACTGTCTGTTGTTCAAGAGTGGCTTGACACAAGGAATGCGACAGCTGAAACCCATGTCTTGCATAGATCTGTGCGTAGTGATTCTTGAAGCACTTGCTCCACTCTTTGTGAATCTCCCCCACATTTTTGAATGTTTTTTGTTTCACAATACTCTCCAGGGTGCGGTTATCCCTATTGCGTGTACACTTTTTTTCTTCCTCATCTTTTCCTTTGCATCTCTATTAATATGCTTGGACACAGAGCTCTGCCTCTTTTGCAATGACCTTTTGAGTCAATGATCGTCTTTTGGACAACTGTCAAGCCAGCAGTCTTCCCCATGATTGTGAAGCCTACAGAACTAGACTGAGGGACCATTTAAAGGCCTTTGCAGGTGTTTTGAGTTAAATAGCTGATTAGAGTGTTACACAAGTTGTCTGCAATATTGAACATTTTCACAATTTTCAAATTTTCTGAGATACTGAATTTGGGATTTTCCTTAGTTGTTTGTCAGTTATAATAATCAAAATTAAAAGAAATAAACATTTGAAATATATCAGTCTGTGTTTAATGAATTAATATTATATACAAGTTTCACTTTTTAAATGGAATTAGTGAAATAAACTTTTTGATGATATTCTAATTATATGACCAGCACCTGTACTCTTTCACACATACACACACACACACATTTGCATATGTTCCAAAGTGTCAGTAAAATATAAACAAGTGTTACAGAACTAATATATATAATTTTAATACAAATGATTACATATTAGTGCAAGGGAAAAGTAATAAGTAGGCTAGTAGCTAATGTTGGAGTACTAGTGAGTGACTAATTAAACAAAGCCTGTTATTATGATACTAAATATTAGTATGAATTTGAACTTGACAATGATGAATTAGTTAATCATAATTTCGTAAAAGAAAACATGTACAAGTAACAGAAACGTACAAATGTTCAAACTGTTTGGCACAGAATATGGGTGTGTAAAGGTTAAAAAAACACCCTGGTCTAAAGTAAGAAACCACTGTTTCATGTGATTTCCAGTGCAGCGTGATCTGGATTAACGATTTACTCTGGTACAAAGTAACTCTATTGGCGACTGTAAAAAAAAAAAAAAAAAAAGCGCATGTCTACTAGAAAGGAAAGAAGCGGCGTACCTGGGCACACAGCTGGGAGAGGAGCTGTCAATCTCCCATGTCGCGAACAGGTTCATCTGAACCGGGCGACTCGAAGAAACCGTGACCGTCCTGAGAGGCTGCAAGTGGGGAGACGGAGCTCCCGCTCGCTGCTGAAGCCCTCCTCGCTCCGACATGCTCTAGTCTCGGGTGCTGTGCTGTCGGTCTCGGTCAGTTTAGACACGCGCTCAAGCGTGAAGTCTGGTCAGATATGGACACTTTCATGGCACGCGCCTCCTAATGTTCCCGCCTCCGCTCAGCGGTGGATTCATAGGAGACTTCACTTAAACTTGCTGCTGAGGCCAGTCAGTTCAGCTGCCGGCTTGTGATCAGCTTCTGGTCAATTGAACGTTTAAAACAACAGCAGGAAGCGGAAATCTCTTTTTTAAAAACATATAGTAAAGCTACTAAGCCTCTCGTTCAAGACGCACGTACTGCAAGCGAGCGACGCGACGCAACAAAATTGAACGCGTTACTTAAATTGTCTCTGGTTTTATCGAGTAGCTAAGGTCCCCTAAGGATCAGTCAGTAGGCTATTAGAAACAACAAACAAACAAAAATAAATACAGAGATTTTAATTTTGTTTTATTTCCAATAATATAATGTTGGATTATTTATTATTATTATTAAAAGTATTTTATAAACCTATAATTTTAAATTGAATATAAGACAAACATTTGATTTCTAAGGCTGTAGCTGCAGCTAATTAATTATGAGCACATCACGTTTCATTTGAATATTGTTTATTTACAGATTTTGTATTTAGGCTAATGGATTTTATCATCTGTTGCTTCAACTGAAACTGTTTGAAAAGACAGAAAATATTAAGTCATAAGTTTATATTCATCTCCCTCCGTTGCTCTCTTTCTATGTATTTTCTTTTTAAAATGCAACCCACTTGAATCTATTATGGTAGTGGCAGCTCCTAAAACACTTCAGCCACCCACGCTGGCACCATTTGTAGTTTATCCCTCCCTGACAGATTGAAGCCAGAGTGAAGTGAAGTTTCATGAGCTCAAGTCCTGAAACATTGCAGACTGCCGAGGATTAATCAAAAAGAGTTCCAGAGTTCTTTACACTTTCTGCATTTAATCCTTTTGGATAAAGCTAAAACTGATATGTAGGCTATTCCCTAAAGGTTATAATGTTTACTTTATTTCAAGACTGTCCTGGAAATGTTAAGGGCTCTGCTTTTATTATACAGTATACTGGTGCAACGTACTTCCTACACATTCCCACTTACTGTTTGCAGCTTATTTGGATGCATGACAAGCACAATCAAGTACAAAACAGGACTGAGTTAAATGCATGTTTGATTTAGTCTGTTCTAGTGATCTCTCATATTGGCCTACACAGAATCAAACATGTGTAGGATGTTGTCCTTTACACACAAAATCTAACATAGCACACACAAACACAAGCTTTCCATCGAAGGATAAGATGCTTTTAATTTTCTCTCTCTCTCTCTGCTTCTGTCCCTAAAGGTTTTTAATATAGGTCATATGTAACACAACAATCAGATGACAGTCACATTACTGCAGCTCTTTGTTGCCCCCTTGTGGCCATTATGAAACCATTTGATTTGATCGTATTCCAAACTGGTATGGATTTTATAGTGCCCACTTCATAGTCAAGCACAATTTTTATATTTTTGGTAGGGGAGACATTTAAATTTATACAGCCTGAGCCTCTTTTTTAAATTATGAAGAACAATGAAAATGTAGAATTCACAAAACTCCGGCGCAGTGCTCTTGTTGCCTAGGACGTTTAAAAAAATCGCCAGTGATTTCCAGCATTCGCCTGTAGATGGCAGTAACACCGCATTTAATATTTCAGAACTTTCTTTAGTAAATAAATAAATAAATAAATGCAACAGTAATCCATATTTTGGGGGTGTCTCTGACAGTCCTGGATGGGGCCAGTTAGTGCCATTGGAGTTGCTGCTCGTTTGAGGAGCGAATGGGATTGAAATAAGGGATTGGGTAAAAACAATATGATCATGAAGTTCTTGGGCCAAGATTTTGAAACCTTGCATGCCCGTTGCCTTCAGAGTGGATGTCTTTTTGAGGATGAAACATTCCAAGCCCAGCAGTCTTTTTAAGGATTCAAGGAGTTTGGCCTCGACTCTGTCAAAACCAAAGTTGTTTGCTGGATGAGGCCCACGGTGAGAACATTGGAATGAACTGAGTCTATAGCTTGGGCCAAGATTTCAACCCACCGGCGGCGCCAGGGGGGGTCTTGGGGGGTCTCAAGACCCTGCCAAAAAATGCCTTGACCCCCCATTTGACCCCCCAGCCTCTTCCTGATTAAAAAATATATATATTCGGGATAACGATCCAAAATGTTTCTCTTCAAACTACGCAGAACAATAATAAATAATAATTATTTCGACATTTATTCATGCACTGAACCGAGAACCGTTTTTGTCGGACGCGTCCGATTCGAGAACCGATGAGCTGATGTTACTGCGCATGCGTGATTCAGCGCGAAGCAGACTGACACAGAGCGCATCTGAACCGAACTGATTCTTTTGGTGATTGATTCTGAACTGATTCTGTGCTAATATTATAAGCGTGGGTAAACCAAAGGCTTGAATGAAGGGCAATCATCGCCAATGACGGCATTACATCGAGCGCAAAAGAACCGGTGAACCATTTTTTTTCAGCTGGTTTATTTGATCGAATTGTCCGAAAGAACCGGTTCACTTGAGCACCTGCTCCTTTGCCCCTTAAGTGCCCTTTTGTCAAAGCAAAATTTCCTCAAATTTTTTTTTTGTAATAACATAAACTTTTGTGAATGCCCGCCCACACCCAATCATAATATTAGTACAATTTATTAATAATAATTTAGCCGTAAATAAAATGACCAACATGATGGCCGTTCACCTGACTACGACCTCATCCAACCGGGAAGATTCCTCATGCTGCAAGCGCATTTTTTAATTGCTAGAGGATATTTTCAACATCGTGGCAGCTGGTAAGTGGTGTTTCATTCTCAGCGAAGTGATTTTGGTGTTTATTTACTTATTATTATTTTACAAGAACGATGTGATGTGAGAACATGCAGATACGTTGTTTATATTGCTGTGTGTAGCCTGTAGTGTAGAAGTAACACTAGCGTGCTGTTTGAGGGAGAAAAGTTTCACAGGCATCGAGGGGTCTGGTCTTTTTTATGTTATTTGAATAAACCTTTTATTATATTACAGTACTTATTTATTTTAACACGTAAAAATAATTATCACAACACTGGTAAGGTTTATTCAGATTTTCTCATTCTCTGAATTATCATTATAAAAATAAAAACAATTCAGATTTTAAATGTGATGCAAATATTTTTTCTACAATAGCAACAGTGTTTACAACAGCAAGACCACTTTAGCCTGTAAACTCAATAATATCTATCTGGAAATAAATGTAAAAATATCAATGTCAATAAAAATGCATAATATACCTGACATGAAAGTGCAGTGTGAAGGATATGAATAACAAATGTAGCCTGTCATTTGTTTACATTGCAAAGGTGTTTTTGTTGTTTAGTAGCAGAAATATGCAGTTATTAGCCATGTCCACTGTATTTTTTGTTGGTTTTCATGAGACCCCCCTTGAAAATACCAGGACCCCCCCATTGCCCCCCCAATCAAAAATGTCTGGAGCCGCCACTGTTTCAACCCTAGTAAGAGCAAAAACATAAGCTTAAAATGAATCAGCCTACAAAATTTATGCAAAGTCTTTGCTCACAAATTTACATTTGCATGTATATTTGCATAATAGTTCAGCCCAAAATAAAAATAAAAATTTACTCATGTTTTACTTGCAAAATATTATAACTGGTAAAAAAGGCAACCCTAGTTTTATCTGTCAAGCAGAGATTTTTTGTTTAGCTGTAGATCACCGACAAGCTACACAATATCACATTTATTACATGAATCGCATTCTATTATGAATGCCATATTGCGTAACTTGTCTGAGTTAGTGGTTTTATTAATGCCTTTTATGTTTTTGTTACATTTACATTTAGTCATTTAGCAGACACTTTTTTTTCCAAAGCAACTTACAAATGATGACAATGAAAGCAATCAAAATCAACCAAAGGACAATGATATACAAATGCCATAACAAGTCTCAGTTAGCTTAATGCAGTACACATAGCAAGTATTTAAATATTTAATATATAATAGAAAAAGAATAGAGCAAGCTAGTGTTAGAGGTCTTTTTGCTTTTGTTAATTTTGTAATAAATGAAAAGAAAACAGATAGAATACAAAAAGATTAGAAAGCTAGTTTTTTTTTACGAATAGAATTAGAATAGAGAATGCTAGAGTTAGAGAGCCAAATGAAGATGAAAGAGATGTGTTTTTACATTTAAAAGTCCGTAAAAGTGACTTTGTGCTTCTTTGAGATAGCAAAATAAAGTGACGTTCTCTTGCAGAACACTAGCTTCTAGAGGGCACATAAGTCTTAAATAATGAATTTATGTAAAGGTCATGCAGAGCCAGTGGGAGTTTTGTATGCAAACATTAATGCATTGAATTTTTGAAGCATGTTCTGAAAGAAAGGGTCTGATCTTCTTGATATTGAATGAAGCAAATCTGCAGGACTGGACAGTTTTAGCAATGTGGTCTGAGAAAGACAGCTGATCATCAATCATAACTCCTAGGTTTCTTGCTGTTTTTGAAGGAGTTATGTTTGATGTGCCAAACTTGATGGTGAAATTGAGATGAAATGATGGGTTTGTTGGAATCACAAGCAGTTCTGTTTTGGCAAGGTTGAGTTGAAGGTGATGGTCCTTCATCAAACAAGAAATGTCTGTTACACAAGCTGAGATGCGAGCAGCTATCATTGGATCGTCAGGATAGAATTATTGTTAATACAGCATATAGCACTAGTCAGCTGAATGAATGTAACATGGCAAAGATAAATGCACTTTTGGAAGTTAAATGTAAGGGAATTGTCATTTTGGAATTTTTGTGGTCTAATGTGATATTGTTGTTCATGTTTTTGTTCATAATTACATTTTCTTTTATTGTTGTAATTAATTTTTAGCAAACAAGATGACCCGTTAAATTCATTTTGGAAGTGATGACTGATGAATGTATTTTTAGTGCAGTGCCTGTGTGTAAGATTAGTATTGACCAAGTTCAGAGGATGTCATGTGTGGATCAGCTTACCAATGCTGTGTATTTTCAACAGTTTCAATATGATGAATAACATTCATATTGATTCAATGGATTTGTTGCATTTTGGGGAGGAAAAATTATATAATTTTATAATAAACCTTTGAAAGTCAAAAACTGGATTTGATTTGAATAGAGGTTTTCACCTTCCCACTTTGTTGATAAAGAAAACACATTTTTACTCAAATTAATCAAAATGGATTTATGGCGTTTTGGAACCAAACTCTTCATATACATGTATATGATTACATTCATGTAGAAATGTATGATAATTCTAATGTTATAGCGTAAAATTATATATATATATGTTAAGATCATATTTCCAGCCAAATTACTGAGTGTGCCATTAATTATATGGACAGTAATTTATAAAAGAAAACCATTGTATAGATAAAGGTAATCTATGCCCTCAGTCATACAAGTATTGAGGAAAATACATTTAGAACCCATTATTTAATTCTCTGCCACATTTTTGAAAAATCCCAGTACTCCTTTTCAATGCAGCGTGTAAACCAATCTGTTCCAATTCCATTTGATTCTCCATAGCTCAGCAGATCTACATTAAGCAACAGTCCCTAAACGTCAGCCCACCCTGTCTGCTGCAATGACTATATACCAACCTCACCCAGAAAATGAAATGGCCACATTTAACTCGCCAAATTCCCCTTCTGTTCTCCAGCCAGGAGCTATTTAGGCTCAGTCACATTTAGTGAATGTATAATGTTCAGAGCATTAGTGCTGCACAGAGACTTGAAGAACAGCCAGCAACATCTAGTGTACTAATATTTACATAGGAAGAGAAATACAGAAATTGTTATTGTATAATTCAAATATATCACATATATGTAGTTATCAAATATATATCATTTTTGTTGTTGTTGTTACAGAAACCTAATGCTTGATAAAATACACTATTCTTCAAAGTTTTCAGATTGTTTAAATGTTTTTGAAATAAGTCTGTTATACTCACCAAGCAAATGCTCATTTATTGCATTGGACATACAGTAAAACAGTAATATTATGAAATATTATTACAATTTAAAATAACTGTTTTCTATTTTAATATATTTTGGTTGCTGAATTTTCAGCATCATTACTCCAGTCTTTAGTGTCGCATGATCCTTCGGAAATCATTCTAATATTTGCTTTTCTTATTATTATCAATGTTGAAAACAGTTGTGCTGCTTAATATTTTTGTGGAGACTGTGATAAAAAAAAAAAAAATAAATTCTGCATTCTTTGATGAATAGAAAGTTAAAAAAGAACAATATGTGTTTGAAATAGGAAACTTTTGGAATATTAGAAATGTCTTTTGATTGATTTAATGTGTCCTTGCTGAATAAAAGTGTTATTTCTTAAAAATTATACCGACCCCAAACATTTGAATTAAGATTAACATTTGAACCAATTAAGATGGGTCAACAGAAGAAAAAAAAAATCCTTATTGTTGAAGCCTAATAATGAAAATTGTGATCTGGGACATTCAACATAATTTTATGAATATTTACAGTGAATTACAAAAACATAGTACACCCATCCCACCATTGTGTGCACTGGTGTTTAATGCATTCATGTCATCTCAGTCGTTATTTTTGTTATCTTTGCTTACAAAAAGTGTTCCTGTTGCTTAAATTAACCCAGATGGCACGTCTGATGGCAGATGGAGTATTCTGACGATGACTTTTCATACCTTTTATGGACCTTGACACTGTTATTTACTTGGCAGTCTATGAGAGAGTTACAAGCCTCCAGGTTTTCATCCAAAATATCTTAAATTGTTTTCCGAAGATTAACTGAGCTTTTATGGGTTTGGAACAACAAGTGATTAATGACAAAACATTTTTTTAGGGTGGAGTATCCCTTAAAGAGTTGTCATCTTTTCGATTACAGTAATTGTGACATGATGACATGTGACATGGATTTTCGAGTTTTGGAAGTTAGAGGACTGGATGGATGTGGTGATGACCGGCTGCCTAGCTACTTTTCGTCCTCTCAGCTGAAGGAGTTCTGGAGCGTCCCTGGTGGAGAAGGCAAATACAAAGTAAGAATGATTTCACAGGTAGTCTTCAGACCAGGATCTTGTTTGCTTGTGTAATGAGTTCAGTTATGAATGTGGCAAGTTGAACGGCTGCTATGAGGCTCTGTCAGGAGGCTGTACTTCTGAGAAATTTGAGGACTTCACTGGTGGAGTGACAGAGATGTATGAGCTAAATAAAACTCCACCCAACCTCTTCAGCATCATCAGAAGAGCTGTGGAGAGAGGCTCCTGATGGGCTGCAACGTAGCAGGAACAACAGAACCAATTAATCGAAATGTTGTCATTTCTAGAGTAAAGCTTGTATCATTTTGAACTGTGGCATAAAATACAGAAAATCTTAGTCCGTTTCAAATTTTTTAACCCCTACAATAATATAATATAATATGATATAATATAATATATACACATTTAAAATATTAATACTTCTAACCTTTTTAATGCACATGTAGAAATCTAAATTAAAAACGCAATTAAAATTGTGTGTATATATGTATATTATTCAAGTATTTTCTCTATAAGGGGCTAGATGATGAAATTTCAATAGATGTACTAGAGGAGGTGAGTTTTCCTGTAAAACTTTTTCAGCAGTACTGCACACAGTTTTGCTGCTAAATAATGTGTTGTTCCTATGGCAGCCTGCACTCCAGGAGAGCGACATTGACGAGGGCTTCAAGGCGGTCTTCACAAAGCTGGCAGGGGCGGTAAGACAGCAGGAAGTGGGAGGACTTCACGGGTTGCTGTAGTGCCCAATAGCTTGATTGACTCACTCACTTACTCTGGTCTAGATGGAGATTAATGTGTTGAAACTCCAGATAATTCTAAACCAGGTTGTTAGCAAACATGAGTGTGCTTACTGACAAATAAAGCAAATGTCACAGGTTTCACAATTGTGGTAATTGACAACATTCCGCATGTACTGCAAATAAAGTCTTGACTATGACTTTATTTGCAGTATATGTGGAATGTCCATATGATTCTTCTTTTTACAGATAAAAATTATAAAGACAGACGGATTTGACAAAGAGGCTTGTCGAGCCATGATAAATCTTTTGAATGTATCCTTTGAAGACTCCACACTCAAGAATGTTAGCATTTGTGGTCCATTTTTATAGGTCACACTGTGAATAGTTTGCTTTAAAGTCAAAGTCAAACCTTAACCTGCCCTGAAGATAACTGGCACTGGAAAGCTGCGACTGACAGACTTCCGTGAGCTCTGGGAGAAGATCAAATGATATCTTGTCAGTGGCAACATTTTCTGCCTGCTTTATGGTGTATATATAAATGTTAGACAAACAGTACTGTTTAATAGTTTGGAGTCAACAAGATTTATTTATTTATTTATTTATAATTTTATTCAGCAAAGGATGCATACAGTTGATCAAAAGTGGCAGTTAAGACGTTTCCGTTAACACTTTAAAATAATGGTCCATTGTTAATAAGTAACTACGCAGGAAGTAATGGGTAGTACTACATTAACACTTAACTTAATACTATTAACTAATATAGAAGCAAGATTAACTAAGCAGTAAGTAATAGCTCATTTAGGACATAGGTAGTTCCTTATTATGTATTTGATAATTACTAAAGAAAAATATCGTAATTGAGAACTACTTTGGAACTATGGCCAACTAATGAAGAATAACCAATTAGTTACTAATCACAACAGCTACGTCTATAAAGTGAACAATTAGCTTCTTTATGGAAACATATATATATATATATATATATATATATATATATATATAGCTTTGTCAGAACCTTTGTTTTGCAATGTGTTATTTTGGCCACTAGAGGTCCCCAATGTGCACTCACGTCAACATTGTGCCTTTTGTAATCAGTGTAATTGTTTTCACATGTTTCTCATTCTGGGCTGTCTATTTAAGCTGATCACTTCCTTTGTATCTTTGCTTGGTTATTATTGTTCCTAAGCAAGTTGCTGCCGTAAGTCTGCCCTAGTTCCAAGATCTATTCTTTGAAAGTATTTTTTGAATTGTTTTCCTGTGAATAGTTTTGCAGTTTTTTCTCTGAGTTTTTGTTTTGGAGACTATTTTACTATTTTTGACCCGTTCTGGTCTGAGGATTTTCCTGTTTTATAACCTAACTCTATACAAAGGATATTTTGTTCCCTTTTGCTGTTTTTGTTAAATAAACTCTTCTGAGTTAAGTTTACAAGGCGTCTGACTATTGGGTTCAACTACCTCCTGTGGTTCAGCGGTAGGAATTAAGACTCAAGTTCAGAGACCCAAGTTCGAGCCCCAGTTCTGACAGAATAACCAAGCCACATGATGAACCCAGAGGCGCCAAATCCTCAAGAACTCCTTGCCACAGCTGCTCAGTATGAGTCCACAGTCCAACGCCATGAGTCAGCACTAGCTCAGCAGGAGGCTTTGATGGCTAGACACTCCCAGTTGCTGTCTGATCTCATGACTTCGGTCCGTCAGATCTTTGACCGGCTGCCCTCTACCTCAGTTACTGCTTCTCCTGCTGCCTCTGTACCCCTTCCAGATTCTCGAGTGCTCTCTCCTCTAAGTGAACCCCGCCTACCTCCACCACAACATTTCTCAGGTGACCCTAGTGCATGTGATGGGTTCCTGACTCAATGCTCTCTCACGTTTGAACTACAACCATCGTCCTTCTCCTCAGATCGAGCCAAGATCGCATACGTCATCACCCTCCTTTCTGGCAAAGCTCTTTCTTGGGCAACCGCGGTCTGGAAGGCACAAGCCCCCTTCTGTACAAGTTATTCCGCATTCGAAAAGGAGTTCAAGCGAGTCTTCGATCACCCCTTCAGTGGCCGACAAGCCTCAAAGAGACTTCTCACCCTCCGTCAAGGTAATGGCAGTGCAGCTGAGTATGCCATTCAGTTTCGGACCGTTGCAGCAGGGAGTGGTTGGAACAATGAGGCCCTCCTGGTGTGTTTCCTGAATGGTCTGTCAGAGGCAATCAAGGATGATCTGGCTACCAGAGAACCTGCTGTTGATCTGGAAACTCTCATGGATCAAACAATCCGACTGGATAATCGCCTGAGAGAGAGAAGCCGGAACCGTCCATCTGTTTCTTCATGGTCTGCCAGTCCAGCTCTTGCTCAAATGCCACCAGTGCCCCAAGATTCTTCGGAACCCATGCAATTGGGTAGGACTAGACTTTCCCCCTCGGAACGAGACCGTCGTATGAGAGAGCGCTGTTGTCTTTATTGTGGATTGTATGGTCATTTTCGCTCCACCTGCCCCGAGCTTTCGGGAAACGCCCAGTCCCATACAGGCAAGGAAGGACTGTGACGGGAGTTACACGCACCACTTCACCTTCCAACTCTGGGCTGTTCCTTCCAATCACACTCACTTGGAGAGGACAAAAACACCAACTAGAGGCATTGATTGATTCTGGCGCTGCCGGGAATTTCATGGATGTTTCTCTTGCTAAGAGTCTTCAGATCTCTAATTATTCTCTTCCTGCACCCCTAACTGTGACAGCCTTGGATGGAAGACCATTGTCTCCCGGGAAAGTAACCCACCTCACCTCTCTCCTTGGTCTCACCACTTACCAGCACCAGGAGAGAATGTGCTTTCACCTTATACAGTCTCCAGAGTTCCCTGTTATCCTCGGTCACCCATGGCTTCTCCAGCATAATCCACACGTTGACTGGTCGACTGGCACTGTTCTAGGTTGGGGTCCCACCTGTCAGACTAAATGCTTGGCCCAGAACCCCCCTGACCTTATTCTCGAGTCCCAAGAAACCATAGATCTGTCTCAAGTCCCTGCTCCATACCACCACCTCAAAGCAGTGTTCAGTAAAAGGAAGGCCACCTCCTTACCACCTCATCGGCCTTATGACTGCGCCATTGAGCTACTCCCGGGTACCTGTCCCCCCAGAGGTCGTATATTCTCTTTGTCTCCCCCTGAACGAACTGCTATGGACAGATACATTAATGAAGCTCTTGTGGCAGGCATCATCCAACCATCCACTTCCCCTGCTGGAGCTGGATTCTTTTTTGTTGGGAAAAAGGATGGCGGACTTCGACCATGTATTGATTACAGGGGCCTTAATAAGATAACCATTCGAAACCGTTATCCCTTGCCACCAATGACAACTGCATTTGAAATGCTGCAAGAAGCCTCCATCTTCACTAAGCTTGACTTGCGCAATGCCTACCATCTTGTTCGCATTAGGCAAGGAGATGAGTGGAAAACTGCCTTCAACACGCCCACTGGGCACTATGAATATTTAGTTATGCCCTTTGGCCTCACTAATGCTCCCGCAGTATTTCAAGCTCTCATCAATGATGTTCTCAGAGACATGTTAAACCAATTTGTTTGTGTCTACTTAGACGATATCCTCATCTTCTCGAGTTCCCCCCAAGAGCATGTAAAACACGTCAGTAAGGTTCTGAGGCGCCTTCTTGATAACCATCTTTATGTTAAACCTGAGAAATGTGAGTTTCATGTGACCAAGGTTCAGTTCCTGGGGTTCATCATCAAGCCTGGCCAAATACAAATGGATCCTCAAAAGGTTCAAGCTGTTGTGGATTGGCCCTCCCCTTCATCGGTAAAAGAGGTACAGCGTTTCCTTGGCTTTGCCAATTTTTATCGCAAATTCATCCGGAACTTCAGTACTGTGGCGGCTCCTTTATCTGCTCTCACCAAGGGGAACACAACCAGCTTTTCTTGGGGACCTGAAGCAGAGTTGGCTTTCAACAAACTGAAGAAATATTTCACCTCTGCACCTATTCTCATTCTCCCAAATAGACCATTCATCGTGGAAGTCGATGCTTCAGATGTAGGGGTTGGAGCTGTATTATCCCAGAGAGGAGAGGACAACAAGCTGCATCCATGTGCATTCCTTTCCCACCGCCTTACACCAACTGAAAGCAACTATCATGTAGGGGATCGAGAGTTACTGGCAGTCAAGTTAGCGCTTGAAGAGTGGAGACATTGGCTTGAGGGGGCCAAACACCCATTCCAAGTACTGACGGACCACAAAAATCTGGAATATATTCAGCAGGCAAAGCGACTCAACCCCCGCCAGGCACGTTGGTCCTTATTTTTCAATAGATTCCAGTTCATCTTGTCCTACCGCCCTGGCTCTAAGAACCTAAAGCCTGATGCTTTGTCCCAAGCATATGTTAAAACTCCACAGGAAGATTGTGTTGCATCAATTATCCCAAGTTATTAAGATATTAGCCCCTATCAGGTGGAATCTGGAAGATACAGTAAAACAAGCCCAAGCCAGAGAACCAGACCCAGGAGGGGGACCTACCCACTGTCTGTTTGTCCCTAAAGCTGTCCTCTCTCAGATCCTCCAGTGGGGACACTCCTCTCGTCTCACTTGTCATCCTGGTACCTCATGCACTCTTGAGTTCCTCCAAAGACGATTTTGGTGGCCAACTATCAAGGAGGATGTGACCACATTTGTGAACGCATGTCCCACATGCAACCAAAATAAAATCTCTCACCGCTCTCCTCAAGGGCTATTGCACCCTGTCCCCATACCTCATAGACCTTGGTCCCATCTTTCCATGGATTTTATCACTGGTCTTCCACTATCACAAGGCAACACCACTATCATGGTCATAGTAGATAGATTTTCCAAGGCCGCCAGATTTATTCCTCTGCCTAAACTACCCACCGCAAAACAAACTGCTGAATTGGTCATAAATCATGTGTTCAGAGTCTTTGGAATTCCACAAGACATCGTCTCTGATCGAGGACCCCAGATTTCCTCCCGATTCTGGCGGGCTTTTTGTCAATCTCTGGGGGCTACAGTGAGCCTGTCTTCTGGGTTTCACCCAGAGTCCAATGGACAAACTGAGCGGCTTAACCAAGATCTTGAGACTACACTGAGATGTATGGCAGCTAACAGTCCTTCCTCTTGGTCTTCATTCATCATGTGGGCAGAATACGCACACAATACCCTTCGCTCCTCTGCAACAGGCATGTCCCCTTTCGAGTGCCAGTTTGGTTACACCCCTCCACTATTCCCTGAACAAGAGGTGGAGGTTGCAGTTCCCTCTGCTCATCAATTTGTTAAACGCTGCCGCCAGACATGGAAAAAAGCCAGACTCAAGCTCCTTAGGGCCTCTCAGCAATACCAGCACCAGGCAAATCGCAGACGCAGACCTGCCCCCACTCTGCGCCCTGGCCAAAGAGTCTGGCTCTCCACTAAGAACATTCCCTTGCGGGTGGAGTCCCGCAAACTTTCCCAGAGATTCATTGGCCCCTTCAGGATTGCCAGGAAAGTGAACCCAGTTACCTATCAATTGTACTTGCCTAAGTCTTTGAAAATTAACCCAACTTTTCATGTCTCCCTGTTAAAACCTGTTTTGTCTTCTCCTTTTCTTGCGACAGGAAGACCTCCTCCTCCTCGTATCATCGGGGGCCAGCCAGCTTACACAGTCCACAGAATACTAGATGTCCGTCAAGTACGTGGGTCCCGGCAGTATCTTGTGGACTGGGAAGGCTATGGTCCCGAGGAGCGCTCCTGGGTTCCTGCTAAGGACATCTTAGACCCCAAACTAGTGCAAGAATTTTACGCTCGCAAGACCAGTTGTCCTGGAGGGAACGTCAGGAGCCGTTCCTAGAGGGAGGGGTCCTGTCAGAACCTTTGTTTTGCAATGTGTTATTTTGGCCACTAGAGGTCCCCAATGTGCACTCAAGTCAACATTGTGCCTTTTGTAATCAGTGTAATTGTTTTCACATGTTTCTCATTCTGGGCTGTCTATTTAAGCTGATCACTTCCTTTGTATCTTTGCTTGGTTATTATTGTTCCTAAGCAAGTTGCTGCCGTAAGTCTGCTCTAGTTCCAAGATCTATTCTTTGAAAGTATTTTTTGAATTGTTTTCCTGTGAATAGTTTTGCAGTTTTTTCTCTGAGTTTTTGTTTTGGAGACTATTTTACTATTTTTGACCCGTTCTGGTCTGAGGATTTTCCTGTTTTATAACCTAACTCTATACAAAGGATATTTTGTTCCCTTTTGCTGTTTTTGTTAAATAAACTCTTCTTTTTATGAGCTCCATTAAGTTCAATGTCTCCAACTCTAATAACTTTAACGTTAGTGATATTATGCTGGGGAGGGCTTCTCTGTAGGAAGTGACAATAAATAATGATGTTCTCTTGTCAAAACATATTTGCATCCTTCATGAAAACATTGACTGCATTTATAGTGTTAAGCACAAAACAACATCTTCCAGATTACAATGTCTGGTAGAATATCACTAGTTCCTCACAGAAATATATGGCTGTACAGTATGTGTCAGATAATTTTATTGTAAATTACTTGTGAATTCCATGACTCATTACTCGAGTGTTACCTTGTCAGTCCGCAGGAACTTCTAGTGATCTGGACCATTATTTTAAAGTGAAAAACATGTTAACTCCTGACTAATTACTCAAGCGTTACCTTGTCAGTCCGCAGGAACTACTAGTGATCTGGACCATTATTTTAAAGTGAAAAACATGTTAACTCCTGACTAATTACTCAAGTGTTACCTTGTCAGTCCACAGGAACTACTAGTGATCTGGACAATTATTTTAAAGTGAAAGATTTAACTTTAAAGTGAAAGATTTTTTATTTTAAAGACAAAATTTCTTAAAACTACATAACGTTACTGTTATAAATAAACAAATAACAAACAAACAAACGTAACGTTAATCATTTATTTTTTGCGAAAATATCAAAAGTGGTACCAAATGTAGTTCAAATGATAATGAGTTCTAGTCGCAGTCCTCTATATGGAGGTCATAGTTTTTATAGGGTACAGAGCAGAATTTAATTTATTAATCCATGAAATTATGTATGTGTCTTCTCTCCGTGAAGGCGCACTGGCGCAGTACTCAAATGCATAGACAGTAAAAGAAATGGACACAGTGACCCCATTGGAACTCAATTGAGACAAGTGAAGCCCATTTTTAGCGTTTATTAGCACTTCCGTTTCTGACGCGCAGACTCAAACGAAGCTTGACGACGTCAGCAACCTGTCGGACAGATCTAAATCTTCTAAGTGGCTGTGCGTGCAAAATGCCATCGTTAATCTTGCAGAGACGGCGAGCTTGAGCGGGGAGTTGTTTGGCGTGAGTGAGCAGGAGTAAGTATTCTGATTAATTATTTTGTATAGTATTTTAAAATGTAACGCCAGTATGCCATATTAAGTTAATTGCCTGCGAGCTTCTCCTCCTGTCTGTACGGTAATGCGACAGAGAGACGAGTGGTTATGACGCAATCGTTAGCCTATTTTTTACAAAAACTGTTTATACGGGGCCATAATGTAACATAGAAGGTAATGGAGCCCTTTATACATTGTCGTGTATCTTTAGAAATAAATAATGGACAAATGGAGTCTTTAAATGCCTCAGATGTAAAGTTATTCGCTGTCAAAGTGACGCCAAAATGAATGGGAGTCAATGGGAATGCTAACGCAAGTGAAGTTCTGCTAAAAGATGGCAGCCCCCACCCGACTTCAACTTCCGGTCGAGTTCCTTGCCCCCTGCTCAAATGTCATAAACTGAAACACGACATGTCGCAATCTGTGACGAATTGGATGAGGACCAATGAGCGTTCGATATCAGTGCCGTAAACCATGTCGTAACGTGGCGCAGTGGCGCTATTTTCAAATTCGAATCATAACAGCGCGAGCTTTGACTGTGACGGACGCTGTTGCTGAGAATGAATATGAAGATCCATTGATAAAGGGCTGAATTTGGATATGTTCCTTGCAAACATCTGGATTCTAAAGATATGCAGTACAGCAAACAAATAAAATGGATGTGATTTGTAATTGTATGCTGTGCTTTTGTGTGTATCTATGGTTTGCAGCATGCACAGAAATGTTATTTCCTATTAAATAGACGAGTAAACTGCTTTCAATAAATTGAATAAAAACATGTATTGATATTACAATTAAATACAACAGATTTAAATCATTAAAGCCACGATTTTAATATTAATACATGGGAATTCATATACATTCACACTTTACGTTAGAATATTTACATTTTTTTAGCTGCTAACACGTAAGTATTTGTACGTTTTACTGCTATAAATACGTCTAAATTGTACGTTTCTATGTGCATGGAAACGTAAGTAAATATACGTGTGATAGAACCACATTTAACGTGAAAATACACACGTATTCTCATGAGATCACGTTGAACACTCAAGTAATGAGTCATGGATTTCACAAGTAATTTACAATAAAATTATCTGACACATAATGTACAGCCATATATTTCTGTGAGGAACTAGTGATATTCTACCAGAATATAATCTGGTATATAAATTGTAATCTGGAAGATGTTGTTTTGTGCTTAACACTATAAATGCAGTCAATGTTTTCATGAAGGATGCAAATATGTTTTGAAAAGAGAACATCATTATTTATTGTCACTTCCTAAAGAGAAGCCCTCCCCAGCATAATATCACTAAAGTTATTAGAGTTGGAGACATTGAAGTTAATGGAGCTCATTAAATATATGATATGGATAGGCTATATATATATATACGTTTCCATAAAGAAGCTAATTGTTCACTTTATAGACGTAGCTGTTGTGATTAGTAACTTATTGGTTATTCTTCATTACTTGGCCATAGTTCCAAAGTAGTTCTCAATGACGATATTTTTCTTTAGTAATTATCAAATACCTAATAAGGAACTACCTATGTCCTAAATGAGCTATTACTTACTGATTAGTTAATCTTGCTTCTATATTAGTTAATAGTATTAAGTTAAGTGTAAATGTAGTACTACCTATTACTTCCTGCGTAGTTACTTATTAACAACGGACCGTTATTTTAAGTGTTACCACATTTCCGTTACAAAAAAAACAAAAACGTCTATTTTAATAAATAAAAACAAAAGCTTGTCTGATAATATAGTGAAGTTGCTAAGGCAGGATTGGACAGTATTGACAAATAGAACATCATAGTGTCTCTTACATCCAAACTATGTGACCTATGGAGCGCTAGGCCTCGCAGCTATCAGTCAAACACTCCATCACTAGCCATTAAAAGGTACAGAAATATTACCTGTGAAGACATGCCTCCTTCAATCCTGATCTAAGCTACAGGAAGCACCGTCTATTGGGCCAGCGCAAGCTTCTCTTTACTCCCATGATTTAAGGCTCTCCCTTCCAAGCACCTCTGTGGAGAAGCCTAACTGCTGGTTGGAGCATAGCAAGAGTTGAAGATGCCTGTGAAGCTTAACTAGACGTGTCTGACTCGCTCTCAGTTCAGTGCAATCCTTCACTCACAGGCATGTTGATGTGGGCGGTGAGGAGAGGAGCACTTTCCTTCCCTCAGCACAAACACCTGGAATCAGAAACGTAACGTTAAACAGCTGCTTGACTTCATCCAGGGTTTGTTGTACTGTAATAAACATTTATGTCGTGCATCATGGGATTGTACAGGGCTGTCATGCTCCTATTTTTTGCGATGGCACCAGTGGCAGAACCCATCTTTGTTGGTGAATGTTCAGAGGATTTTCAGCTTCAAGCAAGAGACTGAGCACATTTTATTGTGAATAGAATATGTATGCCACTGCATTTTAGAGAAACACTGTTTTATTATCAAATATATAGGGTGAGAGTCTCTCTTTGATGATGTCAAAGATCCCTTTGTCACTCAAGCACTCCACAAAAGCGTCATTGGGCTAATTCAGCCCTGGTACCAGTAGGGGGATCTATAGACACACAACGATTCACTGTAATCGGTA
This sequence comes from Carassius auratus, assembly GCF_003368295.1. Lineage (NCBI taxonomy): Eukaryota > Metazoa > Chordata > Actinopteri > Cypriniformes > Cyprinidae > Carassius > Carassius auratus. Next base: position 32,532 of record NW_020523892.1, on the reverse strand, counting down.
AAACATTAACTACACATTAAAAGAATTTGCTTATATCAAAAAAGAATATTATCAATGAAACTGCTCAACTGAGGTCATCTTGAAAAAGGCCATCCTCATGCAGTACAAATTTCCATCGTACAGAAAACTGATGGCTAGGTTCATGACTGGACGGCACGCTGCAGTGTTCTGGATGTTCAGAGTAAGCTTAAAGGATGGGCCCAACCCTTGAACCTGTGCAGAAACAGGAAGCAGACGTTGAGGTTGGTATCAGCCGTCCAGTGTCATCTTGTTGGCACATTCAGAATTGCTCAACTCACCACAGCGTTCATCTTGAGCAGCTGGGTCAGGCTCGCTGACATGGGTGTGAGCCTGGACTCCAAGGCTTTGACATAGGCCCGTGCTGCAGTGGGACACAGCCTGCTCAGGTCCATCTGAAAAGCTCTGTGCATGGCTTCATAGAAAAAGACAACAACGGTCTCAACTTTCAGGTTTATTTGATGTGAAATACAGTAAAATAACAATATTGTAAATTGTTACAATGAAATAAAAATGCAATTTATTCCTTATTATCAATGGTCAAATTAGTTTTGCTGATAAACATTTTTATGGATACCATAACACACTACCATTCCAATTTTGGTGTGAGAAAGTTTTTTTTTTTATAGTGATACAGAATATTTGTATTCTGTTCTTTAGAACAAGAACCATGAAATGTATCTTGGTTTCCACAAAATTTAAAAAAAAAAAGAAAGTTTTTTGATAATAAGAAAACCTGTATTAATAATTGTATACCAATAATAACTGATAATAATTGAGCATCAAATAAGCATATTAGAGATTAGATGATTTCTGAAGTTTTTTAAGTTTTGGTTGCTCAAAATTCACAAGAATAAAGTGCATTTCAAATAAAATAAACAGAAAACAGTGATTATAAATTGTAATACTGTTTTACAACATTACTGTTTTTACTGCACTTTTTATTAAATAAGCGCAGCCTTAAGCATAAAAAATATTATTCCTAACTTTTGACTGGTAGTGTATATAGTGTGCATATAATATGTAAAATTTGCTCAGCTGAAATTTTGAGATGTGGCTTTACCAGGAAAGTTTTCTAAGACTTACTTTCTCCCTTAAAAACACTCTGAACAGCATACCAATTTCAGTTTTACAGTTGTTTCAGTTTTTGGCTAAATCAAAACTTTAATTTCAACATAGGTGTTTCATGAACAAAATTTACTTTGGTCATCACTTACCTACTGCATTTTCAAGCTTTCTCAAGGTCTGGTCCACGTAGAGCTTGGTTTTCTTGGGAACATTCAGACGAATGCTCTGGCCTATTGGAAGTCCAGAGGCCAAGTCCCTGTCGTCAAACACAGCCGTCCTCTTGAGAATCTTCACAATCAAACCTCCTCCTGGATCACATACTGTTTATGACATTTACAATGGTTTATATGTTCAGCGTTATAGTTACCCTGAACTGTTTTATCTACCATGAAACATGCTTTACTACCTTTGGTAGTCATCATCAGAGAGCCATCTTCCCGTCCATCACCCCCGAAACAAATGCTTGTCTCTATATCCTGTAGGCATGAAAGTCTCTGATGATGATTTGGAGAACAGTAGTGGTGGTAAATTTTTGCATGAAGGTTGCTGTTCGTAGATATTTGGACACGAGATAAGTACATAACTTTCTTTACATAATAATTAGCCTATTAGTTTAGCAACCAAATGTTATACCGCATCCAACGATTCACTCATGGAAACTATTCATATGCCGAATGATAGGTTTGCGAGCCCATATGCATGGGTAAGTTTCAGTTTTTAGTAAGTAAAGCCCGGCTCACACTGTGCAATTTTGGCCATGATTTGGTCATCGGAGATAAATTTAGAAAATCCTTAAAGATTCCTATAATCCTAGGCTAAAATCTGTAGTCTTTGATCTCTGGTTTGACATGTCAAATTTGATCGCAACAGCCAATACGATGTTCTCATACGATGAACATTAAACTGTCTCCGTTTTTCGAAGCAAGCCATGATCAGATTTCTTCTAAGCGCATAAACTTCGGCATTCCCGTCCTCCGCTCACTGAATTTATTATATATTGCTCACTGAATTTATTATATATTGCCTTTGCTATAAACAGAGGTTACCCCTGCTGTTTTCGTGTGGGTGTTTAGTGCTGTTTGCACTATTCTTCTTAAATAAGCCAATATTCCTGCCATTCATATACTTAATGATAATCAACATTACAGCCCCTCGTGCAATGTATTTAAGTGGTCACTAAACGTGTGTAGGTTGATAATGTAGGAACTTTTTTCTTGTAGAGTAGTTTTCTTGTGCGCACCCATTTATGCACCCATTTATAAAGTGTCTTGACTGTCATAGAGGCCCAATTCCAATTCTACCCCTTAGCCCTTCCCCTATCCCCTACCCCTCCATTTTGCTCATTCGAGGGAAAGGGTATAGGGGTGTCTCGATTCTCTTTTGGTTGGAGGGGTAGGGGTAAGGGGAAATGCAAGGTAGCCCTTCAAACGAAGATTTTTCGGGACCACACTTCAAACGAAGGAGTATGAATTGTCACGGCAACATGGCTGCTACAGCGAACAAAAAGACACATAAATGTAAGCTTTTTTGGCATAAATAAAATTTTAACGAAATGTAATCATTTGTTTTATGTTACATTCAATTGTGAGTTCATATTAACGGTCATGTAACTTAAATAAATGTTTGCAAAAATCGCTAATATTTGCTAACATCATATCATTACAGACTGCATGTTAGTGCCACAGCATATGTCTGATCAGGGCAATAACTGCCGTAGACTAATATATTTATATATATTCCTTTAGCTGACGCTTTTATCCAAAGCAACTTACAATTGCTAAATATGTCAGAGGTTGCACACCTCTGGAGCAACTAGGGGTTAAGTGTCTTGCTCAGGGACACATTGGTGTCTCACAGTGGATTAGAACCTGGGTCTCTCACACCAAAGGCATGTGTCTTATCCACTGCGGCAACACCACCCCATAATCCCCCCAATAATTAGAAATCACTAAACCATATTCTCAAATATTGCCTATCTGAGAGAGAAATAGAGAGAGAGAGAGAGAGAGAGAGAAATGGAAGGTGCGTGTATTCCCGTCTGTGCGTTTATTTTTTTAGAGTGATTTTACTTAAAAACAGCGATTATATCCTCTTGCTGCTGGAAAGTATAATGTAGCGATTCAGTATTTAAACTGTATTTAGTAAAAGTCGTGGGGCAGCGTTGACAAGTTTATTTTCTCCTGGATGTGTGAGCTGCGCGATTTCAGTAAGTTGTGTGTCAGTAAGCAGCTGATTAATACAGAACGATAATTAAAGGCTCTAATGCTCACCAGCACACCAGTAGATGTGTGTATTGTAAGAGGTAGACGACGAATGATGGCTTGTGAGGTCATGGTAGTGGTGTCCCAATCCTTAGGGGAATATTTTCTCCCCTACCCCTTGACAGTCTGTGGTAGGGGAAGGGGTATAAAATAGAATTGGGATTGAGCCATAGTCGGACAACTGAGATTCCACAGTGTGCTTATTTATTTTTTTAAATCGCACAGTGTGAGCATGGCTTTGGTTTAGTTTGTTATGGACATAACCATAGGCATCAATTTATGTTTCTGCCGGAGGGTGAGAAAACAGGCATTTATTTTACTGCTGTTTCCACAAGTAGCCAGATTTGAGCCTTGATATTCACTCATCGACATGTGTTGCAAAATCGCCGTCAAATATCTGAAATCTGAGGCAAATCGATGCTCGTTCACAACCCTTATAATCCTCTGAACGCACACACTAGACAATTAGACCAGACCACGAGACCACACACACTTGATCATTGTAGGAATGATTTCACCGTGGCATGTGATCTCATAGAGACTAGAGAAGGAAAACAGCATCCGGTAGTTGACGCTTGCTCGTTTTTATTCCTGTAAATCACATTCATCTATAAAGGCTATTATTTTTTTCTTTTTTTATCGCTTTGATAGCGTTTGTATATGAAATAAGCTCATTATGAAATGCACAAAATGTTGGTTTCACTTTCAAGTACTTTGATTTGTGTAGGCTATATAACATTTTCCCAACAGATGTTGTTAACAAAGAAGTCATATTTGTTATCGTGCGTTCGGGGAGGACTTTATAGATCATGATCTTGAATTATTTCTTAATCACTTTTCTCGTGTATTTGGTTGTGAAACATAGTTTGTTGGCCAGACAGAGTTGTCGGCGATCCTTCCTATTGTTAAGTCATGCAGCGTTTAACCTCCTGTCGCCGATTCATTGTGCGATGTGAATACAGCAGCAACTGAAAGCTACCCCAAATAGTTGTGCAGTGTAAAAACAACTGTGATCCCATGACTTCATGACTTCAAAATCATGCAGTCTGAACTTTGCACAAAAGATAACTGTGCTAAGTTATCATACACATTCGCAATAAATGCTTAACATATTTAAACATTCTAATGACTCAGTAATAAATTATATTGAGTGCTTGTGGTCAGGTCTTCTGTCACAATTCGCTGCCGGAAGGAACGAAGGAGATACGGAGAAGCATTAAACAGTCCTTTAATAATATGACACAGGGTAAAATTCACAACAGGAATGAGGAATGACATACGAACTACCTGGTAGACCTGACAGAGACAGACTGCATAGACTAGGACTTATATACAAGGGGTAACAAGCTTGATTACAAGATGGATGACATGAACACAATCAGAAAAAGGGAGAAACTGAGGACATGGGGAGGGAAAACATACATAAAAGAGTCCATGGATGTGTACAGCACTATAATATTATATATTTTTTTCCCTCTAACATTTGTTTTATTTAGACCCATGCAGTATTTAAATTATTTCTGATAGTAATTGTTAAAAAGTGATGTACACACAGATGCAACTTATGTTTCTGAAATGTATATAAATTAATATATTTTAATTATATTATACTATTTAAAAGTACATATACAATGGGGACCATTTGCACCAATAACAAAAAAAAAATCATATGTTGTTCATTCATCCTACCCATGTTAAACTTTAGCCTTAAACACTGCTATAATTATGAGGGGGACCTTGGAAATCCTCTCCCCTGTAAGGTGTCCCTGGCTCCAAAATGTTTGAAAACCCCTGTGTTAAGAACTAGTTTGACCAACTAGCAGTTAGCCAAGAGATAATCAGTCTCACTTTTCTGATTCAAATTGTCTACATTATTTGTAACTGAGTTTAACACTGTAAATGTCACACTACGGGACGCCTACATTTACTTCACTATATTACAATTAAATCTAATCTAATCTTGACAAACTATATATATCGTTGGAAAGGTCTAAGACTCCTAAATATATATTTTACCAAATGTTTTTTGTTAAAAATTATGTAGGAAAAGTAATAGATTCATTTAAATCTACATAACAGGAGGTCTGACCTTTGTTAAGAAAAAAAAAAAAAAAAAAGATTCTTCATTGCCTCTTCACATCAAGATTGATAACTATAACGATATTTACACACATATTTACATCCACCTAAGGATGATAACATTTTGTGGATTATATGTGCACATTGCGGTTATGTTGTCTGCTGCCTTTTAAATGCTCCTCTTTAAAGTCAGGCGGATTGACTTTCAATGTATTCATCATTCATGAGCTGGGGAAAAAAATCTGAAATTCCAATTATACTGTTCTTTTGTGTCATTATCAATAAATGTGTATCGTGGACTATTCTAATAGAATTAGTATATGATAACTAAAACTTTAAGGTTCTTTGTGTGAACGTTCCTAAACACTGCAGGAAAGCTATTTGCATTAATGATAATGATCTCTATAATGAAGTCTTTAGTTCAGAAACAATAATTAGCATGTATCTCACTGAACAAGTCACATGATTTCAACAAAAATCTCTTTATGTCCCACTGTTTCAGAAAATTTCAAACTATAGGAAAAAATGCTGTTAGGAGGATTTTCAATAAAGTTGGTAAATAAATCATTTAAACTTCCTATTTTGCAGATAAATCATCTTTAATGTTTAATGAAGTGTATTATAAATTACATTTTGCTTTAATAAAAAACCTTTACAACACATTTACATGGCTTTAACCAGCAAACTTTCTCAGCTCATATATTTATATATTTAAGTTTTTTTTTTTTTTTTTTTTTAAGTAACATAAGTTCTGATGATACTTATGATCTGATGATAAAGCCAAAAGCTAATAGAAGAACATAGTGTGTAACAGGCACATATGAAGCATGTGTAAATGTGCTGACCTTGTAAAGGATGGTAAAGGCCTCTGGATCTAATATGTAAACATCACCGTTCTCTGTGCCAATCACCAGGCAGCTAACTGCATCCTCATCTGCCATGTTCTTCTTTAACATCCCTTTACAGGTAATGACCGTCTGAGACAAACAAAGAGACAAATTTGTGTATTTGTGCTTTAGTTTTTTGTCTATGTGTGAGTCATTGCATATATGTAGATATTGGCACCTGTCTAAGTATAGGCTGGTTTTTTTGTGAAGAACAAAATTCTCCATTTCCTGTGGCTCAAGCATGAGGAACCTGAATAATTTACACAAGAAATGCAATGAATCATCAGATAAAAGATAATATTGCAGCTGCATGGGTCTTCTCAGGTGATATCATTTCCAGTTGTGTTGTTTTATGTTGGTTGCACAAATTTAACTTTGATCTGCTGAAAAAAAAAAAAGGTTTTCAAATGTAAAAGAGCACTTAAAAAAAAAAAAAAACTAAATTATTATTTTTTTTTTATTCTATTAGGGATTATTATTTCTTCATTATGATATTATGAGATTTGTATTACCTTGACATTTCTTTTTTTTACTTTACTGCCCCCAAGAAAGATTAAAATAAAAATTTTTAAACAGATATTAAAGGCATTTTAGGTCATTATATGTACGAGCTGCACATTTGACTTATTTTCAAATAAACTCCATTTGATATAAATAAAAAGTGGGTATCATGTCATTGACCTGTATTGACTTGACCATGCGTGACATTCTTTGTTCTGTGGAACATAAAAAGTAGATATTTTGAAGAATATTGTTGTTTTGGTGCACATTAAGTTAAGCGCACTTACAATGGCACAAACACACTATCTCACCTTATTCTCTCCATGCAAATCTGAATGAAGTGTAACAGACTTGTAAGTAAACCTGCTAGGTTATGCAACAGTGACTCACCAATGCAAGAGAAAAATGTGTATAGATTGGCGACCGGGTCATAGTGAGCATCAAGCCATTTGAAACTGGAGACTGAACTACAAGAGCACAGGAAGACTAACGTTACTTCAAATAGACCTGCTTAAAAACTCATCTCTGCATATGAACTAATTTTTATGCACTGGGTTTGAAAACACACAAACTCTGTTGTGTTGTGCCGCCATACTTGGGCAAATAAGAGTAACGTTAGTTGTGTCCAAACATACACTCCTGCTATTAAAAAAGGATTGATTAAGGAAATTCTAAGCCTCATAAATCAGCATATAACCTCTCATGTGTCTTTAAGCTCCTGGGAAACATAGGACATGGCAAATGCTTTTTATTAATGATTTAAAGCTGTGATAATCAAGTTGCTTGGACTGTCTGTCTGCTGTAACCATTAGATCGGCTTTCCTCATTCCATATGGCAGCCACAAGTGCTCTACATTGAACCTTTTCAACAGGAATAGTTCGTCTTAACGAATAGTTCGGTGTTCTCGGACCGTTTTAACTTATTTGTTATCAAAAGCAATGAAATGTGTTTTTAAAAATAACATTATATTCAATATAAATCATTTAATCATTCTAATACTCTGATGTGCTCAAGAAACATTTATTGAAAACAGTTGTGCTGATTGAAAAGTTTAGGGTAAAATAATAATAGGGTAAGTCGAACAAAATAATACTTTTATTCAGCATTTATAGTGTTACATATTATTTCTGTTTTAAAGAAATGCTGTGTTCCTTGAACTTTATTCATCAAAGAATATATTTTAAATTATTTTCAATCATTTTCAAATTATATTTTCCACATTAAGCATGCTTTCCACTGTCAACACTGACAATAATAAGAACTAACACCAATAATAATTGAAGAATTAAGCCCCAAATTAGCATTTTAAAATGATTTCTGAAGAATCATGTGACACTGAAGACTGAAGTAGGCTAATGATGCTGAAAATCCAGCTTTGCATCACAGGGACAAAATAAATTATAATAAATAAAAAACTTTTCATTTTTATTCCAATAATATTTCACTGTTTTACTGAATTTTTTTTTATCGGAAAAAAGGGGAAAAAACATAAAAAGTGTTATTATATGTTTGTATATATCCATGTTATTATTGTGCAAGACAATTAAATCAACTGAAATTAAGTTTCAAGCTTCATTTTGTACCCCACTCATGAAAAGTGTTGCTCATGATTGCACTGAATATGTTAATTAACCACATCTGATTACATGCACTGGATAAAAAAAGTTATTCTTAAAATTATTAAAACACATTAATAATAATGCAAAAAAAAAAAAAAAAATGTTCATTATTTCACAATGCTTTTATTATGTCACATTTCTTACAAATTCCAGAGCAGGAAAATACATTTTGAGTTAACTGAGAGATGTGCATAATGTTTCTGAGCAGGCAAATAGAATACTGTTAAACACAGTGTTCACAGGAATGTAAGAGGGGTTCCCAGTTTCTCATCTCCTAGGTAGCGTTTAAGGAATTCACGTACTTCTGCACTGAACAGATTTGTATGGTAATCCCTGGTGTATGAACGAGGTTTAGGCTTTCTGGTGTCCTTGCACAGGTCCTCCACTCCCCAGCTTACGATACCAACCTGTCCAAGATTATTCAGATATTATTAAAACAAACATTTCTCAAATTAGACATGAATAACAACAATTTAGTCTCCTGAAGAGGGATGCATGATTTGAAATAGCTCAGTGTGCTGTTAAAAGCAATCATCAAACATGAGAAATTTTTTTTTTTTTTAAACTCACCTGGACTAGTCGATTGCCTGGAACCACATAAGTGGCCCCTCCAGAGTCACCTGTTGATGATATGCACAACATTATGAGTTTAGATCTTGTGTCAAATTCAATTTATTAAGGATAATGATACTAAAGATATGACATTTTATGGTGATTTTAATAGCATCATATATGGTATATTTCTGCCAAATATTATGTCCTCTTAAAAAATCCAACTTACCTTTGCATGCAACATCATCCACAGTAGGTTCAGTACCACCGCTGCACAGAAAATTATCTGTAACAATATCTTTAGCATTTGTCGCATTAATTCCTTTAGCTTTTTTGGCATCTTCAACACAAGCATCCCTCTGAAGAAAAGGGACGTATCAGTTTTGGACAAAATAAAATCATAACTGTTGAGCAAAGTATGCATTTAATTACGTTTTTTTTTTTTTTTTTAGTTAATTGCTCTTATGAGTTCTTTGACATTAAAAACTTAAAAAACATGATGAAACCACAGATGAATAAAAATATAAAGGATAAGAAGACCACATATCATTACCCATTTTCCCTGCTTGATTGTAATTAGTTTATTTTCAATGTCATTATCCACGACAGACATGAAAGAAGCTTTCACTGTTTCTCCACTCATTAGCTCTTCCTCTGTAAAAAAAAACACAGTTAAAATGTATGTTTCATTTTAGCAATGCAAGTCTTTAGATGTAAATAATATACATATTTTGTACTGCCACTCGATATTGTGAAATATTAAAACAACTGTAATAACTGAATAACTGATACCAGATAAAGCAGAATCCCAGTAAAAGAGATTCATCTGAATGGTACATTTAATCTATAGTTTATTACAGGTATATGAATATTTACATATGTAACTGATCATATTTATTTGAAGATTTGTCATGAAAGCAAAACTATTAAATTAAATTGAATGACTTCAATCAATTAGGATTAAGTTAAGCATACTTGGGGGCTTCTAGGCCAAATCAAGGGTATAATTTAAATTAATTATAATTTTATAATTTAAAAATGATAATATAATGGGTAACACTTTCCAATAAGGTTCCTTTAGTTAATGTTAGTGTATTAACTAACATGAACGAACAATGAACAACACATTTATTACAGCATTTATTAATCTATGTTAATGTTAGTTAATCAAAGAACAGTTGTTTATTGTTAGTTCATTTTTATTCACAGTGTATGAGCTAATGTTAACAAGCACAACTTTTTATTTTAATAATGCATTAGTAAATGTTGAACTATGATTAATAAATGCTGTAGAAGTATTGCTCATGCTTAGTTCATGTTAACTGAAATAGTTAACTAATGAACCTTACTGGAAAGTGTTCCCATGTGATGTCATAGATTACTATTTTCCAAAGACCTGGAACTTTTAACCCCCAAACTGTTTCAGCTGATTAAATCTCACTAATGTAGATATTCAGATGAAAGAGCACAGTAATTCATCAAAAGTTCTGAGATGAGATTTTGTGCTGTCCATGGTCAAAAGCAAAAAAAAAAAAAAAAAATGTGGTTGTGTCATCTTACCCTAAATTTATACATGTGCCTAACATGCAACATTTCTGACAGACATATCTGTTTGTAACTCACGATGTTTTCTGCATGTTACTTCTCTATCTGAAAGTTTCAGAGCTCCACTTGTTTCCTTGGTGCAGGGGATGCATATTGTTCTGTAGAGACAAATACAATAAGCATTAATTCAATACACTACTTTAACACGTTTTAGTAGCATAAAACGATGCACTCCTGCGCTCCTCACCGAAGACCGACTCCCATAATAACAGGATCCTCCAACTGAATAAGAGCCACATCAAATTCATAATATTCAGGTATTCCCATTTTCTTTTTTGCTGCAACATCATAGCGAGGATGAAGTATGTAATTTTTCACTTTTATTCCTAAGAAGAGAAAAGGAAACACCACTGATGAGATTTGCACCATTACATATTAAAAAGGCCCTTATTCTAAATCATGCAATATTACCTTTATTATCTGAACCGAAATCAAGAGTTATTCTATCAGGTGTGTCGTCAAACCTGAAGCAGTGAGCTGCTGTCAGGATAAAGCTTGAGGTGACTAATGACCCTATGCAATTTGACATTTTTCCATTGCTGCGCTGCAAAAGCATCAGAGAAAGGTAGAGGTTTTTAACATGAAATGATGAACTAGCATGGTGATGCTAAGCCATTTATTTGTCCACTTATTTTTTTTTTTTATAAGAAATAAGACAAGGATAGAGATACCCACAGCCACAGTGATCTTTGCCAACCAGGGGTATTTATAACGTTTGTGGGAATCAGTTTCATCGTCATAATCTCTGTAAAGTCCACATAATGCTACACTGGAGCCCTCATCTGATCAAAGGTAGGCAAGAAGAACATGAGAAACAAAAAGACATGGAGGACAATAATTAACTTAACATTATATGTTTACCAAGCCTAAACAAAGCACATGTTTCTAAATGGAAAACAGATATAAGGAATTACCGATCATTTCATCAAATGTCTTCTGCAATTCTGTCAAGTCCCTAAGCTTGAAGAAAAACTTCTCATTTCCCCTGTCAGTCTTCAAATCATTAATGCTCTCAGCATTCACACTATCTCCCATCCCAAACACATACAGCTCTGTAAAAAAAAAAAAAAAAAAAAAAGGTATCACCGATAATTAAAGGGGAAAAAAAGGAACTGAGTTGTTAAATGCAATTGAGCTGCATTTGAAGATTTGCTGAATGTCAAAGATCATTCATGTCTTTCCGCACCAAGATTTTCCTCCTCTGAAGGAGAATTCTGTTTTACAAGTTCTTTGATCTCGTCCACCCATGGTCTTGGATTACCACCCATGTTCGCCTGACCTAAAGAACGAATAATAAAAGTGATCCTTTGTTTACATCAAGAACAAAAGACACTTAAACAGATGCAGTGCTAACCAACGAGTATAATTATTATAACTATTATTATTTATTTATAAAAATTAAAAAATCCAATCAATATTGCAATAAACAGTGGTATCACTAATACCATCAGTGAACATGATGACGATATGTTGGGTCTTCTTGAAGTCCTCTTTGTTTCTCAGCTGCTCGATTTTCATGCTTTCTAAAATGCTCTTATATGCCAGAGCGATATTAGTTCCTGTTCGTTCACCTTTACCTGTTAGTCACAAATCGGTGAAATATTAAAATATGTCCTTAAAGATATGGTGTCAGACATTTTACTCGCAGGCTGATCAACACCAAAAATACGCATTTCCATTTTTGCCGTATGAATGCCCTTTAAAGCGGATTAAAATCTAAACAAAACACTTACTGTTATAATCCTCCAGTCTTTGAAGAATTTCTAACAGATTATTTCTTTGCTCGCTCTTGAAGTCCCTCATGGAGACTATCCGTGTAACGTCTGTGGCAAAAATCAGGATCTCATAATTTGGGGAGACCTCGTAATAACTGATCTGTCGGTAATGAACATAGGGTGAAATTTTCATTCGATTTATAGAGCTTCGTTAGGAATATAAAACATTACATTAAGAGACGAGATTTTGAATTGACACTAGTGTTCTAGCAATGAAACATAGGCAGAAATATCAAAGAATAGCTAGCTAAAGAATAGATAGCTTAAAGGGTTCAATCAGTTGAAAGGTTGTGACCGTCTTATCAACATACTATTTCATATACCTTTTCGATAAGTGTTTTAATGACAGTTTTTGCCTTTAGTAAGTCATCTTTTGTTATGCTGGCAGATGCATCCAGAGCAATGTAGATGTCAAGTTTTCCCCCTATATTCACATGTATTTGCTTTCCATACTGATCTGAAAACACAGAGAACACAGAGAACTTAGTGGTAACCTAAGACTAAATATTGTCTTGCACAGGAAGAAGGCAAATGAGTTGCAAAAGACTACCTTTTCCTTCATGTTGTTGAGAAACCGCTAGACTGGACTTTAGAGAACTGCTGAAACCCTCTGATGCTTCCTCTGGGCTGTCATATGTGAAATCAGCTGTATTTACACAAAAAACAACATTAGCAAAGCTGAATTGTACTTTTCAGTTCAGCTTTGAATGATACTTTTCAGTTAGTGCATTGTACTTCAAACAAGGATGGTGACAGGTTTACCGTAACACTGTGGCTCTGTTCCTGACCACTGGCCATTCTCCTGACAGACTCGCTCTTTGGAACCAACCAGAGTAAATTTATTTTCACAGCGGTACGTGACTTTGTCGTCTATATTAAACCTGTGGCCTTCTCTTGTACAGCCGGCAGGAATCCCAGGATCAGGACAGAGATCAGCTGTTTGAAAAGAGGAACAGACAATGAAAGTGAAGAAGTTAAGAAAAGTGAATTGAGACACGATCTTTGCTTATATTCTTCTAAGAGTGCTTAAATTGTCAATTTAATCTGGAGAGTATTCATGAAGCATTCATGTTTATTATTGCACTAAACAGCACAGAGAGACTTCCCACTCACAGTTTCTTCCACAGACTGGTGTGCCTCCACTCCATTTCCCATTCACCTTGCAAACACGAGTCCCCGAGCCACGGAAATCATAGCCAGAATTACATGAGTAGTTGGTTGTGTCGTTCACAAAATACTGCCTCTGAAATGGATACACCTCTCCATTTTCAAATCCGCGAGGATCAGGACATGTGATTTCTGAAATAAAGGATTTTTGTGTGCGTCTGAGTAACCTGTGTTGTGTTTTCAGTTATGAATGATCTTATTTGTCCGATAATGTTTTGCTTACTCTGGCACTCTGGGAGTTTTTTTTTGGGCAACGGGTTCCATCTCCCCCTAACACAGAGACGGATTCTAACAGTTGGGTAATAGCCTTCTGAACAGCTGTATCTTACAGCGCTCCCATCTTCTGAGAAAGCAAATCTCCCCCCAATAATACTGAGATTCTCATCAGGGCATGGAATAAAGGATGGTGCACCTACAAGAAATATCAGAGAACCAGATGGGAAAGAAAATGGTGTTGTGGAAGTGCAATGTAAAGAACACAAAATGTAAACTCTTCAAAAAATTCAAAAGATTCCAAAAGGTTTTTTACACATTCATAGAAGAACCATTCTGGATTGAAAGAATCTTTCAGTGAACAGTTCTATTAACATTTTAATAATATTTTAATAGTCTACTGTACAATGGAAAGATTCCATAGATATTAAAGTTTTTTTTTGTTTTTTTTTTTTATAGGACCATCAGTGTCATTACATTACATTTTATTTATCAAATAAAAATGTACCATCAGTGTCATTACAAATTAATTGTGATAATAAAAAAAATGCTACAATATTAAAAAACATGATGTTTCAATATAATGTGTAAACACCACAATAAATTGTCCACAGACTAATGTTGGACTACTGCTTTGGACTACAGACTATTAAATGTGAATTGCTGCTCTTGTAAAATGAAAATAAATTAATAATTTAATGCATTTATGGGTTTAAAGTTCCCTCAAATCAGTTTTTCTTTTAAAAAGCAAAACAGAAGTTTATATTTATATTTCTGGTTAAATCCAAGTCCAGAAGACATACCAGTTATGAGAGGACACAGTATTGCGAGCAGGAATAGATTCAGCCATGGTTCACCCTCCATGATGTTCTTGTCAGGTTCACACAGCAAGTGAAACAACAACCGAGGAAGCCCACATATTTATAGAGCAAGGTAAACAGAGGAAGTGACTATAGACATGCACTAATCTGTCAAACAATTTGTCGAGGTAAAACTCACTTGACTCACAGTTTATGAAATAAGGGAAAAGGAAATGGAAATTTAAAGGAGACAAATGCCGCATTTATGATGTGTAATATAAGGCTCTGGTGTCCCCAGAATGTGCCTGTGAAGTTTCAGCTCCAACTACCCCCAATAATAATTTATATATTATTTTGAAAATGCCCATTTTTAATGGAAGCAGAAACACGCTGTTTTTTTGTGCCTGTCTCTTTAAATGCAAATGAGCTGATGCTCCCTGCCCCCTTTTCCAGAATAGAGCTGCATCATTACAGCTTGTACCTCCTGTTTTGGTTGTGATTATCATGTTTATTGCGCTGAAATCATGTGTTTTAAACCATATTAGTGTAACTTCTGATGTACAGTTTTCTGAGAGCACACATCTGAAGCACACGGACAGAAAGCAGCTGTCACACGGAATGTGAGTAGTAAAATAAGTTCTCATATAAGTTTATGTTAAAAACACATATGAGTTACAAAAACAGTCGGTTATGTCTGTGAAGGTAAAATGACTGGGAAATAAATCACATGTTTATTTTAGATCTGTTTGGCAGCAGCAATATACAGTACATAAATCAATAAATCCACTGCTCGCTTGTCTCCTCTGAGGCTGGGACTCTAAATAGTGTTCTGTGCTCATCTGTGCAACCAAAGACAGAATAGTTAGCATGTTTGGTCTCAAGCTTTTACCATGGCATTAGAACTGTTTCAAAATGTAAAAAAAACAAAAAAACAAAAAAAAAAACAAGAGAGCCATTACAAGTGTTGTGTGTTCGAATGCTCCAACAGACAGGAGTCTCTATAGACCACAGAGGACACGGTGGTAAAAAATTCATTTTCCAAAAAAAACCCTAAAAAAATCCAATACTTTTGTGCTTACAAACATGCTAATGTTGTGACTGCCTCACAAACGGGGCCAGTTCAGCGCTGCAGTGCAAATATTACTACTAAAAGAGGGATCAATACCAGTGCTTCGTGCGCAAACTTCCAGACTCCAGACAAAGTAAGCATCACACGTCATATTTGGTTTTCCAAAAGAGCTTCTTGGCTCTCTGTAAGGCTAATGTTGCTAAAGCTACCATTGTCTTTCCCTGTTTTCATTAAAGGTGCTGTAGGGAACTTTTGTAAAAAAATATTTTGTACATATTTATTAAACCTGTCATTATGTCCTGACAGTAGAATATGAGACAGATAATCTGTGAAAAAAATCAAGCTCCTCTGGCTCCTCCCAGTGGTCCTATTGCCATTTGCAGAAAGTCATGCACTCCTGGTAAAAAACAACCAATCAGAGCTGCGGTCCGTAACTTTGTTTGTGTTCAAAATATAGAAGAATGTATAAAATAAGCGAGTACACCATGAATCCATTTTCCAAACCGTGTTTTTAGCTTGTCTTGAATCACTAGGGTGCACCTATAATAAGTGTTTATATTCGGACAATTTTAGATTGCTTCGGGGATACCGCGGCGGAGTAACCCAGTACCTTTGTGATTCTTCATAGACATAAACAGAGAGAAGTAGTTCCGGCTACAATGATCTTCCGCAAGACGCAAGCAGTTCTGTTTATTAACCGCTAGAGCGTCAAAAGTTCCCTACTGCAGCTTTAATGCTGCCTTAACGTGCTACCAGAATGATTGTAAATATCGGATAGTTCACACAAAAATGAAAAAATTTTCATTGTTTACAAACCCACAAGTTGTTCCAAGACCCAAGACCATAATAATATATATATTTTTTTTCTGTTGAACATAAAAGAAGATACTTTGAAGAATGTGGGTAACCAAGGAGTTTCTGGTCCCCAGTTACTCTGTATTATTTTTTTTCAGTTACTGAGGACTAGAAGCTGTTTGGTTACCCACATTCTTCAAAGTATTTTCTTTTGTGTTCAACAGAACAGAGAACTTTATGCAGGTTTAGAACAACCTGGGTAGATTATGACAGAATTAAAATTTTTGGGTGAACCATACCTTTAAAGTGACAGACACATCTATGCTTCAAGTTATAGCCCCATTGTTTTATACAAATTTGGATAGTCTGTTAATAAAATATTCCATACATTATCAGAGCTTGTCAGACAGAATTATTATATTTTTAGACATTATAAGACAGATGAATTCATAAATTATAATTAATGTTAGACCCTATTTATTAATTTATCATTTATATTAATTATAAATAAACACATAATAAATAATACAAAAAATGTCATATACAATTTGGAGTTTTAAAAAGTGTTTTAAATGCAAAATTATTTACATAAAAATGGGACAAATACATGTTGCCCTAATTTTGAGCAAATTAATAAAAACTAAATAATTAATCCCATCCAGGTAACAGCAGCAAATCTGACAAAAAAGACTTATAATAGGTAATAATAATAAATATTCTAATTTAAAATGATAATATTAGTACGTTCAATTGGAAGTTTAATGCTTGAGCATGTTCTTGTTTTGTTTGTTTGTTTGTTTGTTTGTTTTTTTGGGGGGGGGGTTTGGTTGGTTGTGAATAGGTGTCCCTTATTTTGCCGCACCAACATAGACATCACACAGACATAACACTGAATGAGTAAAACATGAAAGACTGTTCACAATAAATGTTTAACATTTTTATTCTTTTTATCAAAGATCAGCTATTTGCACATAATGACTGTACTTTAGGATATCCAGCCTGACAAGTGTTTGGAATTCATATTAGTACGACAATGGTTCTTGTCTGATCAATGCCATAGCTTTCATTTTTCGTGTATGATAATCTTAATATTCTCTCCATTACGCTTCAGCCCTAATACAGCAGGGCCCGTATTCATAAAGATTCTAAGAATCCTCTCAGAAAACTCTTAATTTAGCTTAAAAACTTTTATGTAGGAGTCTTACCTTAAGGGACCGATCTGAGAGCAACTCTGAGTAAGGAAAAGACAAAAACTTTAATCTTAGTGAGGAGGCGGGGTTGACCCCGTTGCTATGTATGACACAATCTTTTGAAGACTGTGATTGGTTGGTTGTCCAAGAAGGAAAAAAAAGAGTGATTTTAAGTATAGGGTCTATTCTAATTCTCACTTTGAATTTAAATGCGTAATTTTTCCTATTTGATCAATCTCTCTTTCACACACACACACACACACACATTTTATGTGTGTATATAAATCCTTTTTTTATTTATCATGCTTGTTAATTTCCTATAAGGTATTTGATTGGCTTAGAATGAAAAAAATTGTTCCACTCTTTCCAGTTACAGTCATTGCTGTGCTATTTAACTGGCGGTTTGAATGTTGGTTTTAATGTATCAAACATGGAATCAAAACCAAGAAGGGCGAGAAAGCCAAACTGGACAGAGGAACAGTGTTTACTGTTAGCCCAGTGGATGAACACAAGGCCATTCTTAAAGGAAAATTTGGGCCAGGTGTCACAGCAAGGGACAAGAAGCAGACATGGGAGCGTATAGCACAAACTATTAACGGTCCATTCCCCCTGCTTGTGTGCACCTATAAGCCTGCTATATTCATAAATGCATTTTTTTGAGCATGCAAGGTGGGAATGTCCAGTGGAAACGAAATGAACTGCGACACAATAAGATGTTCTGAAAATGCTGTAATTGTTTGTGTGATCACTGCTTACAGAAGGTTGTGACAGACCCAAATCATCATTATTGCACTGTTGCATTTTCCCAGTTGCCAAATATCATGTAGTGATTACTTTAATTTATATATTAAATTATAAATTATTATATAATATATAGCTAGCGTCTTATTAACTCACTGTCATCCATTGTCTGCAACACATTTCTTCTGCCTCTTCATCTTTCTGCCATTTTCTCCTCTGCTAAAGAAACTCTTAAGCCACTTAAAAGTCCTCGTCTCTGCTCCTAACAAATTTGACCTTAAGACCTCTTTTGAGGGTTAAGATGCTTTCTGAATTACTTTTTTCTTTACTATGATTTTTTCTTTAATTTTAAGAGTAAACGCCCACATTTCTAAGAATTGTCTAAGCTACTTTTTGCATTAAGATTCTTTATGAATACGGGCCCAGGTGTAGTGCCTGTTAGGCTTTATTTTTCTGTCTTGCTATTATCATTCTCAAGACAGATGGAAACAAGTAGTGAAATTGCAACAATAATGAAACTCCCCTGCCTGCCAGTGATTTGATACACAGTACAGACTGTCCCACTCCAACATAGACATAAAGACAGAACACTGAATGAGTAAAACATGAAAGACTGTTGATAATAAATGTTTAACATTCTTAACAAAGACCAGCTGTTTGAGTTAAAGTTGAATATTTTCATCAGTTTCATTCTTCAAGAATGTAAGAGGTTGTCCTATGCGATCATTTTCTAGGTGTACTTTAAGGAATGATCGTATCTTCTCACTGAAAAGATTTGAATGGTAATCTCTGGAGTCTGCATCCGAAGTGAATCTCCTTTTTTCCTTGCAGACATCCTTCACTCCCCAGCTTACAACACCAACCTGTCAAAGATTTTACAGACATCAAAAACTTTCCTAGTTCTCAGCTTTTCTCAGATCAGTCTTTAATTTCACTCTGTAAAATGTAACTCACTGTACATGAGATTTTACAGCTGCATCAAAACTGTTTTCAAAGGAAACAGAAATCTCACCTGAATCACTCGACCTTTTTTATTCACATAAGTGGCCCCACCTGAATCACCTGTTTCAAAATAACACAATACAAGAAACTATATAAGAATTGTATGAATTAATCATCTTGACGGCAAGAATTAAACATACCTTTGCAGGCAACATGATCTGTTTTTGGTTCAATACCACCACTGCACAGAAAATTGTCTGTAACTGCTTCTCTGGCATTTTCCACATTGATTCCTTTTGCTTTTTTTGCATCTTCAACACAAGCATCCCGCTGAGGAAAAAGTACACCAAGAAGTGTTTTTAGCTTGTTGATGACTGAAATATATATATATATATATATATATATATATATATATATATATATATATATATATATATATATATACAGTACAGACCAAAAGTTTGGAAACATTACTAGTTTTTGAAAGAAGTTTCTTCTGCTCATCAAGCCTGCATTTATTTGATCAAAAATACAGAAAAAAATGTAATATTGTGATATATTATTACAATTTAAAATAATTGTTTCTAAATTCATTATACTTTAAATTATCATTTATTTCTGTGATGCAAAGCTGAATTTTTAGGATCATTATCACATGATCCTTTAGAAATCATTCTAATATGATGTTCCATTATCAAGGTTGGAAACAGTTCTGCTGCTTAATATTTTTTCAGAACGTGATACTTTTGTAGGATACTTTGATGAATAAAAAGTAAAAAAGAAGAAAAAAAGAAGCTATGTTTTTAAAATATAAATATTTTGTAATAACAATATACACTATTGGTCAGTAATTTGGGTTCAGTAATTTTTTATTTCACTTTTTTAAATAAAATCAATACTTTTATTCAGCAAGGATGTGTTAAATTGATAAAAATTGATAGTAAAGAAAATATATTATTAGAAATTTTTATTTATTTTGAATAGATGCAGGTATTCATCAAATATATTAGAAAGCAGAACTGTTTCCAACACTCATAATAAATCAGAATATTAGAATGATTTCTAAATGATCATGTGATAGACTGGATGTTACATGTGATACTGAAGGCTGGAGTAATGATACTGAAAATTCAGCTTTGCATCACAGGAATAAATTATTTTTTTATATAATAAGTATAATATAAAATAAGTAAATTTAAATTTAAATAGAAAACTATTATTTTAAGTTGTAATAATATTTCACAATATAAATGTTTTTTCTGTATTTTTGATCAAATAAATGCAGGCTTGATGAGCAGAAAAAACTTTCAAAAACATTAAAAATACTAATGTTTCCAAACTTTTGGTCTGTACTATATATATACTCTCTCTCTCTCTCTCTCTCTCTCTCTCTCTCTCTCTCTCTCTCTCTCTCTCTCTCTCTCTCTCTATATATATATATATATATATATATATATATATATACATAAGAGATTCACATAATGTTTTCTGATGAATATTGCACCTATTTAATGTTCAATACGAAAACAATAATTCAAGCGCTTACAAATGGTTGTGCAGAAATTCATGACACTAAAGGCCCCATGAAGTCAAAGGTAAAGATTGGTTACTTTTAGTTGATTTATATTTTATTGTACACTATAACTATAATGGAGGTCCGTATGGATAGACAGCCTCTGCATTAATAAATCATCTTAAATTAAGCTTTTCAAACTACACAAATTGGAAATATTATAAATAAGAAAAATCATTACATATTTTCCACGCTTGATTGTGATGCTTTTTATGTTTTTTGGACTATTATCAGTATCCATATCAGACGTGAAAGCAGCTTCCACAAGCTCATTGTTCATTAGTATTTCCTCTGTAACAAATGCAAGGAGAAAAAAGTTTGACATTTTATGTTTGGTAAGTTTCATTGTATAAACGCATTCACATGTTTAAATTAATCATTTAAATTAAATTATGTTTCTTATTTTTTATATGGTTCTTATATGTATATATAATTTCTGACAGGGACTTTACCATGTTTTTTGCAAGTCCCTTCACTTTCTGAAAGTTTCAGAGCTCCATTGGTTTCTCTTGTGCATGGGATGCAGATTGGTCTGAAGTGAAATACACATGATATTATTTAATTAGTTCAGCTTTTTTCTTCTTCTTCTTTTTTCATATTCTTAATAAAGTAACATCACATGTTGAAGGTCTGTGCTCCTCACCGTAAATTAAAACTCATCTCAACAGCTTTTTCCAGCTGTATAAGAGCTACATCAAATTCGTAATTTTCTTGTATTCCCTTATTCTGTTTTGCTGTTGGTTTATATTCAGGATGAATTGTGTAATTTTTCACTTTTACTACTGCAAAAGAAAATTAAACATCATTAATAAGATTTACCTTGTGACACATTTTATTTCAGTCTTGAAATATGAAAATATTTCAGGACATACCCAGGTCTTTTTCCAGTTTAACTGTAATCTTATCAGGTGTGTCTCCCTCTTTGAAGCAGTGAGCCGCTGTCAAGATGTAACTTGAGGAAACTAATGAACCCATGCAATTGGAACCTTGAGGAGGACGCTACATGAAGAGCAGAGAAGTCTGATGTTCATATTGTTGGCATGATTCAACTCTTTAGCCATAACATGCATATTTAATTCTACTTGTGGGAGAAAATGTTTCCTTTAACTTCATTGAGTTCTATAATAAAGTGATAAAAATGTTATGCTCACTACAATATTAATCTTTGCCAACCAGGGGAATGCACGGCGTTTATTTTCCAAGCCTTCCCACACAATCCCACACAATCCTACACTGGTGCTCTCATCTGTGTAAGGAAGCAGGTATAAAGGGTTAATAATAATAACAACAGCAATTAACACTGAGTAAATTATAAAGAATTATTACAAGAGGTCAAGAACTGTGAAACTGATTCATCCAAACAAAAGTGTCACGCAAAAGTGTTGTTTTTTTTGTTTGTTTGTTTGTTTTTATTTTTTATGTTTTACAGAAACATGAGCAACATGAAGGTGATTAAATAATAATTAATTAAATAAATAATTACGGAAATGTCACTTTTGGGTGAAGTGCAGATACAGTACCAATCATGTCGTCGAACATCTTCTGCACCTCTGTCAAGTCTCTAAGCTTAAAGAAATATTTTTCTTGGTCCCTCTGTGACACTAAGTCATTAACGTCATCTTGATTCACCTCATCTCCAACTCCAAATAAATAAAGATCTGGAAAGAGAGGACGCATCCATATCAATATGAAATCAATGATAAAGATTAAACTAATATGTGTATTTTTTCCTGTCCCTGCTTGTAAATGAAAGACACTAAAAAAAAAAAAAAAAAACACTTTCAGTTAAAAATATAATTATGATTAATAAATTTCATGTTCACCAAGATTCTTCTCTCTGTTTGCAAGATTTTTAGTGACAAGATGTTTGATCTGCTCCACTTTAGGTCTGGGATTCCCCCCCATGTTTGCCTGACCTATGAAGCAAGATGAAATCCCAGTGAATATTTGTTCATTTGAAAATCTGTAATACTGTGCATTGAGTATTTTATTAATATATTAATTTATTTGCTCCGATAAAGAACTTAGGTAGGAAATGTTTATTAAGTACAGTTATATATGCATATACTGAATTGTACTGTATGTAAATACTGAAAATTTAATACCATCAGTGAACAGTATGACGATGTGTTGGGTCTCATTGAAGATCGTGCCATTGTTCATCTCCTCTAGTTTCATGCTCTCCAAAATGGCTGAATAGGCTTTGGCGATATTGGTACCTGTTTTTTGACCTTGACCTGTTTGTTTTTTGTTTTTTTACATCAGAATTTTATGATAAACATTTTCTGATAGAAACAACTGATTAAATCTGAATTAAAATCAGAAAATAAAAGGAGATTTAAAAAAATAATAATAATAATGTAACATTTGTTATCATTTTTACTTTCACATTGGACAACAATAAATAATTGCATTTTTCTCAATTTACTATAGGTTTAAATGTATAATTTTTGCATAGTACATTACTCTGTTATAATAATAAAAAAAATCTAATTATATCTATTTATACAATAAGACTCAAAAAGAGAAATTCAAAGAGAATACTTACGCTCATAATTAAAGTCGTCAAGCTCTTTAAAAATATTCATTAGGTTTCTTGCATCTTCATTAGTTTTGAAGTCCCTCATAGAGATTATCCGTGTAAATTCTGTAGCAAATATCAGGATCTCATAGTTTGGGGAAACCGGGTAATAACTAATCTTTTGGGGAAAGAGCATTGAGAATTCAAAGATGGTTGAGACATATGTCTGTTTTCTGATCAAAATGCTGGATTTCAGTGCAGTTCATGTTTCCATAATGTGAAACAGGATTTTCAGATGCAGCAAGTTTGTAGTGCACTCTGAGAGACTATAACCTCCTGAAACACACTAATGCTCAGATTGGAGGATTCTGACAATATAAGTCTAAGTTAGGTTCATTTTTCACTGCATCTTGTCACAAGTTTTTGTTTGTTTGTTTGTTTGTTTTAGTTTTTTTTTTTTTTTTTAGGAAAGGATGCACAACATACATATCAGTAGCCTAAATACAATGCTTAAATAAGTGGTTTACTACAGCAACCAAGTGACATACCTTGTCTATAAGCATTTTAATGGTGGTTTTTGCTTTTTCAAAATCCTTCTCATCTATGCTTTCAGATGCATCCACGGCAATGTAAATATCAAGTTTTCCACCCTGATTCATAGTTAATTTCTTCCCCTGCTGATCTGAAGAAAGAAGGAACACAACATTTTAAATATGCTGATATGATTTTGTCTTTTATTCCAAGCACTGCAATTATTAATAAAGATTTTAAAAAGTTGTGAGTCTGTAGGATTATGCTTTAAGACACACAAAATTACCTTCTTTTTCATGCTGTTGAGTAACTGCTAGATTTGACTTAAGAGAACTGCTGAAAGCTTCTGATGCTTCCTCTGGGGTGTCATATGTGTAATCAGCTGTACAGTATTAACACAACAACAACATTATAGGTGCATTGTCCAGGAAAGCCATTTTTTTATTAGCTAAATCTTACAAGAACTTATTTTTGTGAAAACATGTACTGTAAAGCACATGATTTTGGATGTAACTTTTAGAAGACTTACCGTAACATTGTGGCTCTGTTCCTGACCACTGGCCTCCATCCAGACACACTCGCACTTTAGAGCCAATCAAGGTCAATGGACTCTGACAGCGGTACGTGACTTTGTCGTCTATGTTAAACATGTTCCCTGTTCGACTGCTACCAGGGGGAACACCAGGATCAGGACAGTGATCGGCTGTGAGACAGTAATAAACAGACAAATGGAAGTGGAGATTGTTGGACCTACGTTTGAAAAACCATGTTTTAGTCAGATGCATGGAGAGAAATTTCTGCTAAAACCCTGATGAACTCAAGTGTCATCAGATAAAAACAGAATAGAAGTACAAAGTAGTCTATTTTTAAGATGAACCCAAGGACTCTGTTATATGAATTTTACTTTAAGAGATTTATTTTAAATCAGACTAGCACATGGAAAATTCTGTGTGCTTACATATTTAAAAATCGATAGCGTTTACTCACAGTCACGTCCACAAATTGGTGTGCTTCCACTCCACTTCCCATTAGGCTTGCAAAACACGTTTGGCTGTGCCACGGAATGTATAATCGGAATGACATGAGTAGGTGGTTGTGTCATTTACATAGTACTTGTCTTTATATGGAATCACCTCTCCATTCTCGAAAACACGGGGATTTGGACATGTGATCTCTAGGATAAATGCATGGATAAATGCATACAGTAGAAAAGTATAATAAAAAGAAATAAGTCCAGCATTTATTCATGACATAATGATACAAATAATGACTTTACTAATTACTTACTTTTGCACTCTGGGGTTTTTCTGGTTTTGATCTTTGAGGTCCAGCGTCCATCTTGACACAGACGTGACTGAACCGACGGGTAATATCCATCCGGACATATGTATTTTAGAAGACTCCCTTCTGAATAGCCTTTAGAAAGAACAATCGTTCCTCCTTTAATGTTTAGATTCTCTTTGGGACATGAACTATCTCGTTTGGACATGGAGGATGGGGCACCTGTAGCAGAAACAGACAGATTATTGGAGGAAGCCACGAAAAAATATGACGGAAGTAACTTTTGTCAGTTTTTGCTGTTTTATTTCCAAAATTTTTTGTCTGTATATTTCAGAGTGCATTGTTAATAAGCAAAAAGACCTACCTGCAATAAGAGGACATATCATTGCAAGTATTAACCATTTCAACTGCTGCTTACACTCCATGCTGTTTATTCCAAGTTGAGCTGAGATTAAGAAGCAAATACAGAAGCAAATGGACGGGGCATTTTTATAGTCAGCAGGAGGATTATATTTACATTCAGTGGTCAATGTTTAACTTCAAGTCAAATAAAGAAAATCAATTTCCCGGCACACAACAAAATAATTACAGTCATCCATACGCCATTCTATATTTAATAATAACAAAAAACGAATTATGTTAAGACCTAAAAGACTGCAATGGATTCTATTACCATTTTTTCATCGAAATGTAGATGTAGAAAACAGCAGAATTATTAGAAGAATAGTGACACAAAATATTTTTCAGGGTTAATAATTTTATCTTGGGTCCAGAGAGCAGCTCAAACTCAAGGGGTCATTTGAGAACAATTTTATTACTATATCAAAACATTCACCCCCTTTTAAAAATGATTGCTTCACACATTAATACCAGTTTACCAAATTAATATTTACTGATACATTATTAGCATATTATCAATGCACTCAATGTATGACAGGACTTGACTGGTAAATGTGGAGGGAAAATATTTTAGTACTCGTGTCATGTACAGTAGGTACTGCTGAATGTCAAATTGATGCAAAATGCTTATTTCTATTTTAATTTATAATTTACATCCTTTTTTAAAAAACTAATATAGAGATTTAGGCAACAGACTCCTCTTTGGAACCAAACAATCTATTTGTTATTGACTTAGCTAGTAATAAAATACACATGACCTATTTTCATGGCATCTGTTTTAAGTCTAGTATGCATACAATTCTGTGTAAAACGGTAGTTTACTGGGTTAAATAGAATATGTGAGGTATTAGATTTATATACAGAAAACTTGTCTTTTGAGGTCTTATAATATATATACAGTGTGCTTTAAGTTTCATAGATTGTGTTCATTAGTTGTTTAGAAAAGTGTAAAAAGTTTTATTTAATACCATTAATCTGTTTCAACAGGGTGTAAAAAGTACTCAAAAATTATACTCCAGTGAAAATACATATATTCAGTGAGCATTTTACTCAATTAAAAGACTTGAGTAAAATTAAAATGGTTATTAAAATAAATAAATAAAGAGGTGCGTGTTTCATCACGTTGAATCATCTCAATGCTAAGTGAAAATGCTTAAGAAAAATAATTCCTAAATATTTGGTCAGACAGAAATACAAAGATTTGGTTGAAAGTACAATGACTGCATGTCATCTAGTGCATAGAAAAGCAATTAAAATACAACAAAGTTTAACACAAAAAATAAAGCCTTCAAAGGCAAATTCCATCCTTTGTACTGTCATGCCGCCCCATTTATTTATGTTCTTCAGATGAACACAAATTAAGACTTTTTGGGGAAAAAAGATCTTTATCTCTGCATATAATGCATGTTTCAGCTTCAAAACTAAATAAAAAATAAATAAAATTAAAAAAATTAAAGAAGAATGTAAGACAGCTTTGATATAAGCCAAGTAGAAACTTCATGGAATCGCATCACATGACAGCTTTAAAATCCTGTCCGGGACGTGTCCCGTATGAATGGCACATATGGCCACCTAAATATTACATAGACGGCTAGGCGAACAGATATATCAAAACGGACAAATATAATTAATTATTATATATATATATATATATATATATATATATATATATATATATATATATATATATATATATATATATATATATATATATATATATAATTTTTTAATTTTTTTTTTCTGGGCAACTACCTTAATGCGTCTGTTACAATCACCAGCTGGAGTGCCCTGGTAGTCCATAGAAATTTGGCACACTGATAGAGGACAGTGAGAAAAGTTAGCAAAGCAAAGTTCCTCTTGTCGAGAAAACCCCTGTAGATGCCCGGTCAGGGCCATGCTGTCTTTTTTGCAGCAAGGGCTGCAGTCAAGGCTGGAACCTGAAAGTCTATGTCACTGCAATCGCTGCTAACCATGACCCAGTGGAAGGGAAATCCGTAGGTAATCATGACATGGTCAGCAAGGGCTGGAGCGAAGGCTGTCTCTGTCCACCCTGAAAGTCTATGTCGCTGTGATTGCCGTTAACCATGATCCCATGGAAAGGAAATCGGTAGGTAAGCATGACCTGGTCATCAGGGGCCGGATTCACAAAACATTCTTAAGAAATTTCTTCTTAACTTTAATTTTCTTCTTATTTTTAACTTATGAATATTTTGTATTCCCAAAAATGTATCTTAAGAATATTCTTACCTTCTTTCTTAAAATTATTCTTAAGACAAAACCTAAGAATAATTCAAATTCTTGAAAAGAATCTTCTTAAAAATCATCTTAAATAAATTCTTAAATTTAAGACAGCCCCAGACTTGTCTTAAATCCCAAACAATAATAATTAAGCATTACAACAACAGCTACATATAATACATAGGAGGACTAGGGATGTGCACGAGTTTTCTGAAGGGACAGCGATGTAAGCGAAACAGGTCAATTTAGCTCAAAGGGAATCATTTAAGATTTTAAATGGAATTTGAACAGAATCACTGTTTCACGGCTGATTACTGAGACGCCCTGCGATTCACTGAACGAGCCGTTTAACATCAAATCTGCGCTGGATATTAATATCCAAAGTATAGTGAAAACACTATCAATTAACACAGTAACAAGATCGGCAGTTTAAGGGGCCATTCACATATCGCGTCTTTTGCGCGCTCAGTATGCCCGCTCATAATGGAAGCAAAGTGGTCGCGACGCGCACGTGGTGCGACGCGCCCGTTTTTTTCCAGGCGTGTCCGCACCGCATCGAGTTAAAAACATTTCAACTTTTCAGAATGCCGCAAGCGCACCTTGGGTCATGTGACAAGAACTAACCAATCAGCTTCATCCTTTCCCTTAACAACGTTGAAAGCTCAGCCAAGATGAAGGAACAGCTGATCATAGTTGTATATGGATTGCCATTTTGACATAAATTTAGTAGCAGAGCTACTGCAACAGATTTTTAGTGCTGCAAATTCATTTATCCTTTGCTGAAATTTTCCACGTCTTCATGGAGAGAGCACGTCATGGTTGTTTAGCAAAGGCAGACGCCTCAGGGGCGCAACTGCCAGAGCGCTTTGGAAAGAAGGAGAAAGCGGCGGCGACTAGCGTTTTCCACGTGTTTTTTAGGCGCGATATGTGAACGGCCCCTTAGACATTAACTTGTAAGCACAAAACACAAGATACTTCTCTTTTCAATATGAATAAGGCTTTATTAGATAAATCTAAGACATATAAACTAATCTAACACATAAGCACACGCACTCACACATTCACACAAGTTGCAGGAAGATAGAAAGTTAGGGAAGAATGAGGTTTATGAGAACGAAAATGTGGAATCCCAAGTTTACAGCATAGACATGAACAGCCATCAATAACTTAATTTACCCTCGCATTGAGTTCCTCAATGAGATTAAAATTATATTAGATACACCAGTGCAAATGTCTGGACGAGTTACTTGCATCTCCTGTGTAAAGGGGGTTCCCTATCTGTCGGTCACTACGGAGTTATGTCGAACGACATATGGGTCTCACCTGGGAGGGCCAATCATCTCTGAATTTAAGAGAAAGCACCAATGAAAATTGGCTAGTAGATTAACATACCTGAGCCACTCCCCGTGCCAACGGGTATAAATAGGGCGACAGGGTGCATCCACTCATTCAGATTTTTGCTTCGGAGCTGAGTAGTTGATGAGAGCAGTCACTACAAAGCCAATTCATCTTTGTGTTAAGAAAGCTGTTCCTGGTCGGTGTGACGGCGCGGTACAGCGGTGTCCCTGTGACGGCGATTCTCCTGGGCGCTTCGGCTAAAAGAGAGAGTATTCTAAAAGAGCAAATCACGGATGATTCGTGTCTTTTTCAAGATGTCGTTTCGTCCGTGTCCTTCTGGATGCGGTCATTTCCTGTCTTCGGTTGACGGTCACGAGCGTTGTCTGCAGTGTCTGGGCGTCCAACACGCTGAAGCTGTGCTCGTGGGATGATTCAGTGCGTCTATTGTGGGGGTTATGAACATGGCAGCGCTGCGATCGCGTCTCTCACTCCTCAAGGGGAGTGCAGCAGACCCCTCTGTCGCCACCCGTCCCGGTCTCTTTGACTCGAGCAGAGGACCGCCGGCTGTGCTCTGGGAGATCTGAGGATTACAGTGAGAGCTTCTCCGCCGGGCCACGCCCCACGGACCTCTCACTCCTCCCGCAGTGCTGTCCCGTGCAGCTGCTGATTGATTCCTGCTGGGCCGTCTCACAGCGGTCCCAGCGTGTCTTTCGGTGCACCGCCCGAAGATCAGATGTCGATTGCTGCATTGGGGGATGGGTTATCGACCTCTGATGATGAGGATTCGGCAGGGGCTGCCCCCCTCGGGTGTTGTCGCTGCTGCCGAATCTGACTTGGAGTTGTCGGCCATGCTTGCCCGGGCAGCAGTGAGTATCGGGCTGGTGGTGACTACACCGCCCAGTCCCGAGCCCTCGCGGCTGGCTGATTGGTTTCTCGGCGCGGGACGCTGCTCACAACCTCATTCTGCTCCGGTGCCTTTCTTCCTGGAGGTGCATGAAGAGGTGACGAAGTCGTGGACGGCCCCTTTCATGGCCAGAAGCCGCTCGTCTCCCTCTTCCATCCTCACCACCCTCGATGGCGGGGCAGCCAGGGGGTACGTGGAGGTTCCCCAGGTGGAGAGAGCGGTTGTGGTGCACCTGTGCCCACAAAACACCGCCACTTGGAGGAATCGTCCGAGTCTCCCGTCCAAGGCCTGTAAGCTGTCGGCCGCGCTCGCTGCCAAGACTTACAGTGCTGCGGGCCAAGCTGCCTCTGCCCTGCATGCCATTGCTATCATGCAGGTACACCAAGCCAAGGCACGAGGGTGGTACCGACCCGGGGTTGATGCAGGAGCTGCGCACGGCGACTGACTTCGCCTTACGGGCGATGAAGGTCACGGCGCGGTCCCTCGGGAAGGCGATGTCCATGCTGGTGGTCCAGGAGCGGCATCTCTGGCTGAACCTGGCTGAGATGAGGGACATGGACAAAGCCCACTTTCTCGATGCTCCCATCTCCCAGGCAGGCCTGTTTGGCGACACTGTCGAGGACTTTGCCCAGCAGTTCTCGGTGGTACAAAAGCAGACTAAGGCCATCCAACACATCTTGCCCCGACGTGTTCCTCCGGTTGCCACCACTCTGTCGCTGGCAGCGCCTCAGCATGCTCGTCGCCGTGGGCGCCCCCCTGCATCCTCCACACCAGCTCCGCCCGTGCTGAGAGTTCTTCTGGAACACTGGGAGTGTGGCTGTGATGACTCAGGACGCAATGCCTTCTGGGCCTTCCGACACGACTCCCCATCGCTGCACCACTGCGGGTGCGTCGAGTGTCCCTTTGGTGCCACTTGTATGGAGTCTCGGAGCGTGGCTTGCGCTGCCCAACCCGTCATGCTGGCTCATGCGGATGGTCCGACTCGGCTACGCGATTCAGTTCGCAATGCATTATCAAATGCGTCCAGCCCCAGGATTGGTTTGCAGCAATCGACCTGAAAGCGCGTACATGTCTCGATCCTCCCTCGTCACAGACCGTTTCTGCGGTTTACCTTCGAGGTCAGGCGAGGCAGTACAAGGTCCTCCCCTCAGGCTCTCCCTGTCCCCCCATGTCTTCACGAAGGTTGCGGAGGGCGCCCTTGCCCCACTCTGGAAGGGGCATCAGGATCTCAACTATCTTTATGACTGGCTCATTATGCCCGGTCCCGAGACGAGCTGTGCAATCACAGGGACTTCGTGCTCCGGCACCTCAGTCAGTTGGGGCTTCAGGTTCAACCGGGAGAAGAGCAACTCTCCCCTGTGCAGAGAATCTCTTATCTCGGTATGGAGTTAGACTCGGTGAGTATGACGGCACGTCTCACCAGCGAGCGTGCCCAGTCAGTGCTGAACTGCCTGAGTTCCTTCAGAGCAGGACAGTGGTACCACTGAAACACTTTCAGAGCTCCTGGGGCATATGGCATCCGCAGCCGCAGTCACGCCGCTCGGGTTGCTTCATATGAGGCCACATCAGCATTGGTTGCACTCCCGAGTCCCGAGATGGGCATGGCGCCGCGGTACACACCGTGTCACCACCACACCGATGTGTCGGCGCCTATCAGCCCTGGTCGGACCTTGCCTTTCTACGGGCCGGCGTGCCTTAGAACAAGTGTTGTCACAACAGATGCCTCCAACTCGGGCTGGGGGCGCGACATGCAACGGGGCAGGCAGCTTCAGGGTCCTGGACAGGACCTCGATTGCTTTGGCATCATCACTGTCTGGAGTTGCTGGCAGTGAAATCTAGCTTTGCGACGGTTTCGTCCGGTGTTGCGGACAAGCATGTGTTGGTCTGCACGGACAGCACTGCGGCTGTTTCGTACATCAACCGACAGGGCGGTCTACGATCACATTGCATGTCTCAACTCGCCCGCCATCTCCCTCCTCTGGAGTCAGACGTGGCTCAAGTCGCTGCACGCTGTCCACATCCGGGGGAGCTCAATCGTGCAGCCGACGCGCTTCTCACGACAGCTCACTTTCCCGGGGAATGGCGACTCCATCCCCAGACGGTCCAGCTGATCTGGAGTCGATTCGGGAAGCCCAGGTAGACCTGTTTGCTTCCCACGACCCCTCACTGCCAGCTGTACTATTCCCTGTCCTAGGCACACAGCTGGCCTCAGGCTTTACGCAAGTATGCGTTTCCCCAGTGAGCCTTGCTCGCACAGACACTGTGCAAGGTCAGGGAGGACGAGAACAGGTCCTGTTGGTTGCGCCTTACTGCCCACCCGGACCTGGTTTTCGGAACTCATGCTCCTCGTGACAAGGCCCCTCCCTGGCGCATCCCCCTGAGGAGAGACCTCCTCTCTCAGGGGCTTGGCACCATTTTGCACCCGCGTCCCAGATTTCTGGAACCTCCACGTGTAGCTTCTAGA
>NW_020523891.1:0-19743 GCF_003368295.1 Carassius auratus | reverse complement strand
GCCCAGTATTTGAGGAACAATCATGTCTGCTACTTACTGACCCAAAACACAAAAGCCACTGGCCTTTGAAATCAATCTGACTGTGTGCCAGCAGCCCGTTTTAAAGGAAGGAGTGTTTTTTTTAGTCTAATCCATACTGTAGATTAAACAGCATATGATGGGAACAAAACAGACGCAAGTGATAAAATCCAGATATAAACTCTTAAAGGAGACATGTAGCCTCTGTCCAGTGTGATCCTGAGAGGAAAGTCAGTGAAATGATGGTACAGGAATTGTGTGGTTCATTGTTTGCTCCTAGACTGAAGTATGCAAGAGTCTTTGTTTGACCCATCTGAGTTCCTCCACAACACACACTACGGTAATTCATTCATAAAGCCACTAGACTGCTGAGAGACCTCAGGCAACTGAGGAATCTAGCACCCCGTGTGCCATCTCTGTCTGACTGGAAACAGCTGAGATCCACATCAGTACCCTCTGACCTCAGACAGACCGGTATCAATATTAGTGGTCCACTGCATCTAGGTATTTCTTTCAGGTCTGATTGTACAGTATGTCATCTTGATCTTATTTACATTTCACTTTGCTGTATTCTTTCCTCTTTCCTAAGAAGCTCAGCTCAGCTGCTTTTTCAGTCATCTAATCACAATGAATCACATTCCACAGAACTGTAGACCACACACACACACACACACACACAAAAACACTTGCATTTGTGGTTCTCCATAGGCGTAATGGTTTTATACTGTACAAACTGTATTTTCTATCGCCCTACACCAACCCTACACCTAAAACCTACCCCTTAAAGAAAACTACTGACAATTTTTTTATTTTATTTCATAAAACACCATTTTGTATGTTCTGTAAGCCTTTTGTTTTATGGGGACACAGGAAGTGTCCTCATAACCATGTTAACATTGTAGTTCCATGTTATTAAACACATTTGTGTCTTAATAAACCATATGTATCATATATATTTAAAAAAAAACACTATCCTGGAGCAGCTCTGGTGGTTTACAATAAAAATGTAAACAAGACAACATTATTCATGAGGTAACACAGCAGAACTTAACAAGGCTGCAAAACATTTCAGACACTCTTATAGACAAAACTCAAGTTGACAGATCTGTAATACAATACTTTCACAACCAAAGCATGCTGTCATTCAAGT
Organism: Carassius auratus; assembly: GCF_003368295.1. Taxonomy (NCBI): domain Eukaryota; kingdom Metazoa; phylum Chordata; class Actinopteri; order Cypriniformes; family Cyprinidae; genus Carassius; species Carassius auratus. The sequence goes on along the minus strand of NW_020523891.1, from coordinate 18,575 downwards.
TTTCTACTTACAAACATGTTAATACAGAATATCATTTATGACAGAACTGCAAAAATAGACAGCAAACTTGGACGATTTACTCTGTCCAGTGGGAATATTCACATGCACACACAAAGGCAGCATGTGAGAGAGAATATACACTGATGGATCCTCCTCCTTGGCTTCCAAACATTTCTGTCTGGATGAAGGATTTTTACGACCACATAACCATTTGTTTTTGAGACCTCTCAAAACAAACCCAACATACACACTTAGACACACACAGCATATTTGATTGTCCAACAAAGGCGCACAAGACAGACTTTCAAAGACTCCATGGCAAGTAAACCTTATTAACCAAGCAGTGTGGCATTTATCACTGTCAGCAGTCCACTCAAGCACCAGTCCCAGGGGACCCAGTGAAAGTCAAACAGACATAAATCTCCAACTGCAAAGACATCTCTGAAGAAAGTAAAATAGCATGAAAACAGTAAGATAGTGTGGCATACCTCAGAGGTAAATCCTAGGTCCGTTGCTGTTCCTCCATAAAGTATCCAAACATTAGTGGTTGAATGTGTACTTCATGTGTATTTTATACAGGTAATGTCTCCTCCAAGTACTGGCTGTAATCCTGCATGCCCCTGTGTCTCATGTCTTTTAGAACTACACAGCACACTCACTCCAACCATGTGAGGATGAGTCTGTCCACTGAGAGTGCAGAAAGGGGTGTGTGCACTCTCTCTCACTCTCTTTTCTCACCCATTTGCCACAAACCCTCCCTGTTCCTTCATTTGCTTCTCCTCCCCCTCTCCTTCTCACCTCCCCCCTCACTCTTCCCCCTCTTTTTCTCTCTCTCATTTCACCTCCTTTGGATCAACAGTATTTCTCAGCACACAGCCTGGGGTCTTTGCCCCAAAGCTTTTTAGACACCCCCGTTTCCTTTTAAATTGCTTGCCTGTGAGCCCCTAAGATAACATACTTGTGTACACAAGAACCAAACAAGCACATACATACATAATACCGCAGCATATAAAAAAAAAAAGAAGAAAGTTTTTCACTTTATAGTAGTAAAAATACAATAAAATGCATTATGTAGCCTACATTCATCAAGTTGTTGGTAAAATTAAATAAAATCAAAATACAATTTACACATTATGTTGTGGTATTATGTGAAAATAAAATAGAAATAATAAGTAAAATTAATAAAGCATATGTCAAATGTTTTCTTATATTGGTTCATTAAAACATATAATCCAATTTATGGGCTAGGTTAAAACTAACTACACTTTAAAAGTTTTTTTTTATTTTTCTGTAATAATGCTTGGGAAAATTTTGTTGAAAAAAAAAGATGCCAATATTCTCGTGTCACATAATATGCAGCCCAGATTTTGGAAACAGAATCATTTCAATGTTGCATTGAACAATCAAACACTAAGATATATAATCTACTGAACAAATGTAACTTCACCTTAAAACCTCATTTTTATTTGATTTAAACCATGGCAAGCTGTTTGGAGCCACTGCTGCACAATTAACTAGTGGTCGATAATTAACTAGAGCTTACAAACCTACTGAATAGAAACGATAGGTGTACTGTATGTATGCATGTGCATTCCTTGAGTGTTTCCTCTACAGGCTGTCACAAAACCAACACATTCATGCTGTTATGCCAGAGAACAAAAGAGTTCAAAGTTAGGACACTATTGAAAATGCGTATTAAACTTACAAATAGTTTATTATATAGATTTACACATAAACAAACACTTCATAGACATGTACAAGCAGATATGACAAGTAAACAGTGACAAACACAGAGGTGTCAGTCTGGTTGTAATTCTGTTAAAAGTTTCCCTGGGTCAGGCTTAAGATGAGGGCGGCTGTGTGGCCAGGATTCTTACGATTGGGAGGGACAGATTTAGAGCATTTCACACAGATCAGTAGTAAGACCACATGCATATATATATATATATATACAGTACAGACCAAAAGTTTGGACACACCTTCTCATTCAAAGAGTTTTCTTTGATTTTCATGACTATGAAAATTGTAGATTCACACTGAAGGCATCAAGGGCTATTTGACCAAGAAGGGAGAGTGATGGGGTGCTGCGCCAGATGACCTGGCCTCCACAGTCACCGGACCTGAACCCAATCGAGATGGTTTAGGGGTGAGCTGGACCGCAGACAGAAGGCAAAAGAACCAACAAGTGCTAAGCATCTCTCGGGGAACTCCTTCAAGACTGTTGGAAGACCATTTCAGGTGATTACCTCTTGAAGCTCATTAAGAGAATGCCAAGAGTGTGCAAAGCAGTAATCAAAGCAAAAGGTGGCTACTTTGAAGAACCTAGAATATGACATATTTTCAGTTGTTTCACACTTTTTTGTTATGTATATAATTCCATATATAATTCCACATGTGTTAATTCATAGTTTTGATGCCTTCAGTGTGAATCTACAATTTTCATAGTCATGAAAATAAAGAAAACTCTTTGAATGAGAAGGTTTATTCCTTTTAATTTTGATGATTATAACTGACAACTAAGGAAATCCCAAATTCAGTTTCTCAAAAAATTAGAATATTACTTTAAACCAATACAAAGAAAGGATTTTTTGAAATCTTGGCCAACTGAAAAGCATGAACATGAAAAGTATGAGCATGTATAGCACTCAATATTTAGTTGGGGCTCCTTTTGCCTGAATTACTGCAGCAATGCGGCGTGGCATGGAGGTCGATCAGTCCGTGGCACTGCTCAGGTGTTATGAGAGCCCAGGTTGCTCTGATAGTGGCCTTCAGCTCTTGCTCATACTGTGGCAAGGTATGAATGGTCGACTTTTGGACAACTGTCAAGTCAGCAGTCTTCCCCATGATTGTGTAGCCTACAGAACTAGACGAAGAGACAATTTAAATGCCTTTCCAGGTGTTTTGAGTTAATTAGCTGATTAGAGTGTGGCACCAGGTGTCTTCAATATTGAACCTTCTCACAATATTCTAATTTTCTGAAATACTGAATTTGGGATTTTCCTTAGTTTTCAGTTATAATCGTCCAAATTAAAAGAAATAAACATTTGAAATATATTAGTCTGTGTGTAATGAATTAATATAATATACAAGTTTAACTTTTTTGAATGGAATTAGTGAAATAAATAAACTTTTTATTAAATTAAAATTTTTTATTAAATTAGATGACCAGCACCTGTATATATAAAGAAAAGAAAATCATAGAAAATATTAATTTCTGTGTGGCTGAGCAGTCATTTCTGATTAGTGAACCATTCGTTGAATTTGATCTTTTCATTTGAATTTTGAATCACTTCACAAAACTGGTCTGGAACTGGTTTGTGCAATGCACTGATCTGTTTCTTGAAACACTGACTCTATGATCACAAGTGAATAATGTAGAATAATGTAGAATAATCCATTCCCCATTTATTGAAAATTCATGAAAGAGATTTGTATATGATAATGGACATTACAATGTACACAAGTTTTAAGAGATTTCAAAGGAACATGCATCATTGCAAGACACCCAATTCTCCTGAAAATGCATCTTACAACTACTTCTGTACTTCAGCAACCATGAGAGCCGAACATGTCCGTGCAAGGAGAAGGGCGTGGAGAATTAGATGATGTCCCTAACTGCTTTCATCACCAACTAGACTTCCCCTCAGAACAAAGCCGACACACCTTCACTCCTCGGGGGGGTTTGTGACATTTAAGCAACAAACAGGCTCTAAGAAATCACAATGACGTTTGTATCTGACACACAGTAAGTGGATAGAATTTAAGTTCGGTGACGATTTACCCCACAAGCACAAGTTCTTCTCTAAGCACAAGTTATTTGCTAATCCACTAGCTGAATATCACTCACTGCTGACTGGCTGACTGTCACACTAAGGTGATTTGATTAAAGAAGCCATGAACATGTTTAGACAAACACACACAATAGTGAGTCAAGGTATGAGATGCTCCACCTGTATGCTGTTTTCCAGTATCTCGCACATTGTCAGATAGATCACACATCTATTATTCTCTGTCCCTTTCGCACACACTCACATTCTCAGGCTACGTTTACATGACAACAATGTAGTCATTTTTTTTTAAGTTTCACGTATACACGACATCATTTTAAAAACTATTTGCATTTACAAAATTCCACGAAAATGGCAAAAACACTGAATTATGTACGCCAGGCCAGTAGTTGACACTGTCACCTTGTTAGTAAAGCAGTTAGTTAGGAGAGCAAACATCCTTGAGGGGCACCAGTGCTGATGGTGTCTCTGTTTGACATGAATTTCCCCAGTCTCACTAGCTGTTGCCTGTCTGTCAGAAAACTGGTGATCCACTGACAGATAGAGCTAGGGAAAGAAAGCTGGGTTAATTTGGTCTGGAGGAGTGTTGGGATGATTTTATTGAAAGCCGAAATGAAGTCCACAAACAGCGTCCTCACATAGGTCCCTGGTTTGTATAGATGTTGTGTGATATAATTGTAACGATTGCACACAGGAAGTGAGAGATCCAGGGCCGAGCCGAAAGGGGAGGAATCCAGGGTGGAGCAGGTGGAACTGGAGCTGTGCGGTCGAGACAGAAGCCCCCCTGGGTGTCAGCCATCTTGTGCAATGGCTCTGGGCTGGCGGCCATCTTGTGCAATGGCACTGGGATTGCGGCCTCCTTGTGCTGTGGAGCTGGGCTGGCAGCCATCTTGCGCAGTGGCGCTGGGCTGACGACCATAGTGTGCAGTGGTGCTGGGCTGGCGGCCATCTTGTGCAGTGGTGCTGGGCTGGCGACCACCTTGTGCAGTGGCACTGGGCTGGCAGTCCTCCGATTCTGACTGACCAGTGCACTCCGTTCATGTCCCGGATGATGGCAGACCTCTGCAAGCTCTTAAAGGTCTAACAGCTCCGCACCTTGGTGTACCACCACAGGACAGATGGGCTCATCGAGCGGTTTAACCAGACCCTAAAACAGATGTTGCTCTGATTGGCGGCGGAAGATAAGCTGGACTGGGACAAGATGCTACCCTACGTGCTCTTCGGTGTCCGAGAGGTACCTCAGGCCTCCACTGGCTTCACACCATTCGAGTTCCTCTTCGGCCGACAACCCTGTGGTTTGCTTGACCATATACTGGTTCTGGTCCCCACAGCCGCCTGCAAATTCCTGGCCACCTGGCAGGGGCCGTTCACTGTCACAGAAAAGGTCGGCCCCGTTACCTACCATGTGCAGCAGCTGGGAAAGAGGAAAGAGGACCAGCTCAACCACGTCAATCTCCTGAAGTGCTGGGTCGGAACTGGGCCCCAGCTTTCTTCTTATACCAACTCAACTCCCATGGATGTTGATATGGATCCTTAACTTTAGGCCACCCAGAAGTTGGAGCTGCAACACCTGGTCAGTCAGTTTCCTGATGTGTTCTCCCCCAGCCTGGGTGGACCCACGTCTTGAAGGATGACGTCCGCACACCACCTGGGACCATCGCCCGGCAGCGGCCTTACCGTGTCCCGAAGGCTCGGTGATACGCCATCGAGAAAGAGGTACAGGAGATGCTGAGGTTAGGGGTCATTGAACAATCACGCAGCCCATGGTCAAGCCCCATCATCATGGTTCCAAAGCCCGACGGCACCCTCTGCTTCTGTAATGACTTCCACCGCCTTAATGAAGTCTCAGAGTTTGACAGATACCCAATGCTCCATGTCGACGAGTTGTTGGACCGCTTAGGAAGGGCCCAGGTTCATCTCGACCCTCTACCTCACCAAGGGCTACTGGCAGGTCCCCTTTATGGAACAGGCCAAACCGAAGACGGCCTTCTCTACCCCAAGCAGTCACTGGTAGTACCGGGCCCTTCCACTGTGGCCTACATGTGGCCCCGGCCACCTTCAAACAACTGATGGATGTCCTCTACGGCCGCACCAAGCATATGCGGCAGCCTACCTTGATGATGTCGTCATTTTTTTTCGAGACTTTGGAGGACCATCTGGAACAGCTGCGGAGGGTGCTGTTGGAACTACGTCGGACTGGCCTGACAGCCAACCCCTGGGAAGTGTCACCTGGCCCTCGCCGAAGCTAAGTACCTGGGGTACCAGGTGGGTCGCGGCCTAATAAGACCACAAGAAAAGAAAGTGGCAGCAATCCTCTCCATGGCCTACCTTCAAAACTCAGGTACGGCCTTTTTGGGGTTGGCGGGGGACTACTACCGCTGTTTCATCCCTAACTTCTCCTCCTTAGCTTCTCCCCTGACAGACCTGACCAGGAAGTGGCAGCCGGAGAAGGTCCCATGGATCCCGAAACAGACGCAGCGTTCTACCGGATAAAGTCAGCCCTCACGACGGAGCCGGTGCTCCCCAACTTCAACCACTCCTTCCTGCTGCAGATGGACGCATACGACACCGGGTTGGGAGCTGTTCTATCGCACTACTCAGTGATCTACATAAGCCAAAAGCTGATCCCCGCAGAGCATCGGTACGTCACGGTGGAAAGGGAAGCAATGGCCCTCAAGTGGGCAGTCCTGGAGCTCAGGTATTACCTCCTCGGCCGCCACTTCACCCTCATAACTGACCACGCACCCCTACAGTGGATGGCCCGGGCAAAGGAGACAAAAGCCAGGGTGACTCTGTGGTTCCTCGCGCTCCAGGACTTCAACTTCACCTTGCAACACTGAGCGGGGACGGCAACTGCAAATGCAGACGGACTCTCCCGGATATGGCCAGTGTAGCAGAAATGAGTCAAATCAGACAAATCAAAGAGTCTATCAGAGCTGTGTGCATTGAAACATGAGCTGAATTCCTCAGGAAGTCATAAATCAGTTCTAGTGCCACAAGAACCAAGCAAGATAACCAACCAACCAACTTGTTCACACAACAGCTTTCAACATTAACACCAATATAACAATTATTGACAATTTTAATTCGAAGAAGAGATTGTCAAATTTATTGTTCGTGATTGAAATGCAACGCTGGACATCACATGTAAACCCAGGAGATCAAGTTAAATACTTGCATTGACTTCCCCCCACCCAGAAGAACCAGACTGAAATTCCTAAGGGGGAAGGGCTTTAAACCTTTGTCTTCACAGAAAAGTCCTTTGCCAGAGAATGGCAAAGAAACCCTTTTTATACATTATATATGGACCAGAATGAACTCAAAAAAGACTTATGAATGAATCATTCCATTGCTTAACTCCATATTCATTTACGTGTAACCCACACATTTGACTATCATGTATAATCACTTATTGTGTATGTCTTTTGATAACTATAGGATACCTAGTCATGTCTAGTATTGAAATAATCACATTTTCTTGCTTGATATTGTCCTGACAATCATTTATTTGTAAAATATATCATAATCATGTTATAGGAATCATGTCCAAAATTAGACCCTGTGAGGCAAGAACCACATGCTTGGTAAGATAAACAAATGATTTATGATACCCACCCCAAGAACATATCTGATTGGTCAAGGCAACATTTGAGGGGTGGCCAACAGGAAAGTTTAAATACTTTGGATACGATTAAATTTTTGCTTTTAGTTCTAGTCTAGCTGCTGCTATTAGCCATGTCGGCTTTTAGTTCTAGCATTGCTTGTGCTATCAGTCATGCCTGCTCTTAGCTTGTAGCTTTGCTACCTAGCTTTAGCTTGTAGCATCTAGCCATGCAGTTAGTCATCATGGTTCTTTGAGCGCGGTTCCAGCGTGCCTGCCTGCTGCTACTTATGCCACAATGAGAAGGAACACAACCTAGTCTCGTCAAACTTTATTTCTTTTCTTTTCCGTTTGAGAGTTTCGTGTTCTGAGTTAAGTTTTGTAACGTCGACCTCGTCTGCGCGTTTGAACTCTGACCAGCCACACAACTCCAGCTTCAGCCAACGCCCAAGCACGGGCTCCCCAAGACGTCACTTCAGCCAACTGAACTTCCAGCCAATCAGCGACACCGGGAAACCCCTTTCAACTGGAGTCCCTTTCACAGCAAACGAAGGCAACGTATTCCCAGATATTTGTTGTGCTGGTGTATCTAATATAATTTTAACCCCATTGAGGAACTCAATGCGAGCGCTAATTACGTGATTGATGGTTGTTCATGTCTATGCAATTTAACGTATTGCTGTTAACTTGGGATTCCATATTTCCATTCTCTTAAACTCATCTTTCCCTAACTTTTGACCTTCCTGCAACTTGTGTGAATGTGTGTGTGTGCGTGCGTTTATGTGTTAGATTAGTTTATATGTCTTAGATTTATCTAATAAAGCCTTATTCATATTGAAAAGAGAAGTATCTTGTGTTTTGTGCTTACAAGTTAATGTCTTAAACTGCCGATCTTGTTACTGTGCTAATTGATAGTGTTTTCACTATAGTTTGGATATTAGTATCCAGCGCAGATTTGATGTTAAACGGCTCGTTCACTGAACCGCAGGCGCGTCTCCGTGAACAGCCGTGAAACAGTGATTCTGTTCAAATTCCCTTTAAAATCTTAAATGATTCCCTTTGAGCTAAATTGACCTGTTTCCCTTACACCAGCTTTCGCAGGTCTGTCATGGTCCACTCCCTGCCCTCCCCCAATCTCCCCGCTTCTCCATAGGAACAGGACAATGCTTTTTTTTTTGGGGGGGGGGGGGGTTGACAAGTGTCCCGAGCTCTCATCAACGACGCCCTGGAAACCGAGCAGTCACACCTGCACCTGCTCGTCACGGGTTGAGCGGCCACACCTGCGCCCCATCAACCTCTGGTTACATAAACCCAGCAAACGAATGCAGAGGTGAGAAATGTCTCCACAAGACTCTAACCCCTTGTTCTATTGTTTCTGCAGAGAGCAGTGTGTTAAATATTATGTATTTGTTTGTGTATAGACAGGTAGATAAATAGACAGATGATAAATAGATATTAACTTAAAGATACAGATTTAAATAAAAACATTTATTTTAAATTATACATCATAATGTTTATTTTTATTATAATATCTTATTAATTATTATATTTATTTTGGTTTTGTATTATATTGGTATTAACAATATTAATATTCCATCTCATCTTCTTTATTTTTTTCTTTTTGAGTACTTCTATAATTTAAATTTGGTCACCAGATGTGGTCTTAGACTTTTGAACCCACTGTATATGCTGTGGCAAGTCATGTAAAAACATTTGTGTGTCCATATCTAGACCTTATTCTAAATCTAGTTCCTCTTTCACCTAGCCTAGGCCTATCTTTTCTGTAAGCCACATACCCGCTGACATTATCAGCTCTCTTATCTCTAATTGACTCTGCAGTGTGAAAGTGAGGTCACGCTTAAATATAGGACATATATACTTTATCAAGCACCTTAGCATGAGCCAACTCCTTCATAATCCAAACACATTCACAAATACGTGCTGAAACAGCACACAAAGGCTGCCAGTGAGCATTATTATCAAAGACTACACAGTTTCTGGCTAAGGGGTCTCAACTAAACTGCCCGCAGACCCTCCAAACCTGTCAGTGTCCTCTTCACAATTACACAGACCACACACAAGGGTAGATCATACCTTCATTTGTGCGATAAACTCTGTCCTATTGCTCTGCCCACAGCAAGGTTGGCATGGTCAGCCTGCAGCTATACAGAGGCCACCTGCATAAACAAATGAATAAATCATCTCAAGCACACCTGTGACCAACACAGAGCGGCTAGTAGAGTCTAAATCACAGCATGAATTCTAAAAATAGAAACAACTTATTAAAAGAGTTTATCATCACGAGAACATGAGACATGACAGGAAGATGTGTCATTTGGCATTTCCCCTTTTATTTATGGGTATGACACTGTTATATTACACAATATTGGTCTGTAACTATTTCATTTTCAGTGGCCATTGAAAAGGGAACCTGAAAAAAATGTTTGTTTCCTTATTAGACCGTAAGGATGAGAATATATATTCTGATGCTTTTTAAACAGCATTTAAGAAAATTTCTTGCACTACCCAGTTGAATTTAATACACAATACCATTTTTTAATGTTTTGAAAGAAGTTTATGCTAACCAAAGCTGCATTTATTTGATAAAAAATACAGTAAAAACTGTAATATTGTGAGATATTATTACAATGTAAAATAACTTTCAGCGGCCATTACTCTAGTCTTCACTGTCACATGATCCTTCAGATATTCTGATATGCTGATTTTCTGCTCAAGAAAAAATATTTTTTTTGAAGAAACCATTATAGCATTTCTTTCATTAATAATGGGGCAAGACAAAAAATTTAAGATTATGGCATTTTCATGTTTGATCAATTTTATGCATCCTTGCTGAATAAAAGAATGTCTTCTTTCAGAAAACATTAGTGGTTATTAAGCACAATTCACATTTGTCTTCAATTTCAAGCATTAAAGCACAAGTGTTTTGGTCAAAATATTTCAAAACCATGAGCAGCAAAGCATAGAAATTCAGGTTTAATTCTGTCAAAATCTAGAAACAGAAAACATGTTAACATGAAAACATGTAAACGAATAATGTACAACCTTTACATTACTGCAAGATGTGGCTTTATAGTTACAGTGATTTCTCATGAATTACACAAGCTCCAGTTAAGCCTATAAAGCTGATGGGCCTCTTCTAACCAGACATGCTTAACCAAGTAGCAGCAACACTGCTACATTATTACATCTGACAGTAAGCTGAAAATGTGGGCCAAGTCTATTGAGAGCAGGAAACCATTGGTTTCATGGGTCTTCCTTCTCTGGGAAATGTATTATGAATGGGATGAGTATGACAACCAACAAAGGGATGGAGGGAATGTGTGTTTAGATGTGTAAGAAGAAAAACAAAGACTGTGGAGGATGAAAAATGAAATTCAGGGAGAGGAGAGACAGAGAGGTGGATAATGGAGAAGAAGGGCAGGGAGGGCAGGCAGAGGGAAAAAGACAACAAAAAAGAAGGAGAGAGAGGTGTGGAGGTTACCCTGGCCACACTCATTAGGCTGGATGCCCAGACGGAGTCCAAGTGCTGAGACTCTCTCCAATTTACATCAAAGCCCCCGGGACACAAGTCCAGGCACCAAATCGAGTCAAACGTTCAAGTGATGCAGAAAAATTGAGGTCTGCTCAGCTGGGGTTGAGAAAAAATGAATTTAGAAAACACACATGCCAAGATGGGCTTGTGGGATTTGACCAAACAACATCACAGAGAAATTTCTGTTCTAAAATTGAAATATGCAAATCTAAACAAAACGAATATTAGGGGAAGGAACAGGGCCGGGTTGACTTTGTTTGAGGTCTTCAGTGTGACGTCTGTTAATCTGTGGGAAATGTGTGTACAGTACACTCACTGTCTGCTTGATGTAGGAGTCTTGTAATTTGCACGCTGACATCTTACTGCCTGACGGATGGATTATGGAATTTTCTATGTAATATTCTGTAATTAGAGGGTTCTGTACACTGTAAGTAAAAAAAATATATATGTAGAAAAAATGTTATGGAAAAATGTACAGTACTTTTCCGTTAAGTTTACGGACATTTCTTTCAAGCCTAAAACACAACACAATGCAATGTGTGATGCAAAACAAATCAATACGGAAAATTCATTCATGTTAACTTGCAACATGTTAAATTTCAAAATATTTTAGGACTTTTTAATATGTATAGGAACAAATATGTTACTATTAAATAATAGTTACACACAATCAGTAGTTACAATAGTAAAAAGTGGCAAAGGCATTTATAATATATATATATATATATATATATATATATATATATATATATATATATATATATATATATATATATATATATATATATATATATATATATATATATATATATATATATATATATATATATATATATAAACATTCAGCATATTGAATGATTTCTGACTGGAATAATGGCTGCTTAAAATACAGTTTGCATCACAGGCATAAATAATATTTAAAAATATATTCAAATAGAAAACAGCTATTATAAATAATATTTAACGTTATTATGTTTTTACTGCATTTTCAACCAAAAAAATCACTACTATTTTTAATACCCCCAAAAAAATGAAGTCTCAATAATTTAGAAGTTTGATTTTCTGAGCAATATGATGTCATATTTAATGATGTCAATTTATAGCCTTACACCCACAACCCCTATCTATAGTTGCTTTTGCAGATTTATCTGAGTCTAGCCTGCAAAGATTGTACATTTAGCCAAGCATCTTTCTCATCGGCTTTCATCATTGTCACTGGGACACAGCACAATAGCTCTGCTTTAGTTTCATGCCCATACAACACAAAACACAAATACAAGTGCTCAGAGCTATAGAGCATGTAAATCAAAAGCGATGTGGCAGTGCTAGTGCAGTCTGCCCCTGGCTTCTCTCACTTCCTTTTCTCTGCTGTCCTCACTCTCTCCCTCTTTTATTCCATACTGTGAATCTCTTATTTCCAGGTCAGGCAGAAAGGAAGTGATCTGTCTCTATTTTATAGTTTTGTTTGTCTCAGTAAAGTAGTTAACTGGATATGAAATGTGTGTTAAATTCTCACTTGCACATACATACACGCACGCACACTTTTCAGGGTTCTTGATCTTTAAACTAAATTCCAAAATTTGAATTGAATTTGAATTGAGGAAACAAACACAATGTTCATTTGAATTTAAGGAAGCGGAATTCAAATGTAGATTATTATTATTATTATTTTTTTTTTTGTGGAATGAATTACCAATAAAAATCATACACACAACCAACATTTCCATTGGAACCAAAGGTTTGGATCTCTGCTGTGAGCTGCCAGTTTCAGAGCAAAACACATAACTGTGACATTTCATTCATTCACTGATGGGCTTCACTCAGCAGCGCATGCTGGTACTTACTTTTCAGAAAGCGTCCAAAGTTAAATTTTGCTGATTTTAGGTTTGAAAATGATGAAAATTCATATAAAAATAAACAAGCATAAAAAAAGAAAAAAAAATGTAAATGTAAATATTAGCATTGTATTAAATAATTATTTTTTATTAAATACTTTTTATTTTAAAATAGAATATTATTATCACACTTTATTATTTTGTTTAAAAAAATAAAGTGAAGTAATACTATTATTAATATGATTAATTATTGTATTTTATAGTTATATTTAATGAGTTATACTATACAAACCAAATCTCCAGGTGATCTCTTGAAAAAAAAAAAAAAAAAAAACCTTATGTGCAGCCCTGTTAATAAATAAACAGTTCATAAAGGAGAATAAATAAAATAAGCACAGAACAAATATGCATAATTAGTCCAAATTAATAGTGCAAGATTTTCTTAATTTATGTATTTATTTATTTATTTATCTAATTGGTTTCACAACACTTATAACACTTAAATATGATTCAATTAGTGAAATACTGTACGTCAGAGCTGCGTTCTGAAAACTGTCTGTAATAACAAACACAGATAAACACTCTCACAGGCACACAAACCCACATAACACAAGGCGGCTGAAATCCCATCAGAACTACTCCGAGTTGAAGAGATGCTTAAGCATCATTTTGATGAGGACAGCAGAAAAGGGGCAGAGATGGAGAGAAATGGGGATTAAAGCATCAGAAGGTAAAAATCCCCCCCAGAGTGCTGTCCGGTTCCACAGGAAAGAAAAAAAAGGGAAAAAAGAGAAAAGATTAATCCCTGCTTTAAATAGACAGCCTGCACTTTTCCCACCCACAGAGAGCTACACACACACACACACACACATAAACAGTAGCTGAGCAAGCAAATGTACAAACTCTTCTTAGTTTGTTTGTCCTAAAGATATCTTAAGGTACTGATCTAGGCTCAGACTTCAATAAACAAAGCCAGAATGACAGTTTTTTATAGACCAACGGCAGCATTATTCTGAGCCCTGAGTTTACAAACACACGTTTATTTTTAGATCATGGTGGAAACTTTACTTTGAAGACCTATACCACAGAATATTTCTACTTTGTCTTATTTCATTTTATATTTTATACTTGTTATTTTATTTTGTTATTTCACTAGATTTTATTCAAAATTTCATAAAACATTTTAAAACAATTAAATACTAATTATAATCATTAGTATCATAATTATACATACTAAAATAATAAAAAAAACATTTAACTGTAAGCCTATACCAAACATTGCACTCAACTTTTAATGTTTTAAGAAATCAATAAAAATATTTCAAACATCTTTAAAGTATTTTGTTATTTTTATCTGATTTCCTTTCCTTTTTGAATTGTTTTATTTTTACATTTAATTTTATATTTAATTAAATTTTTATATTTAATAATTAATTTTATTTCATTACATATTTTATGCTAATAAAAAGTTTATGCTAATTTACATTATATATATATATATATATATATATATATATATATATATATATATATATATATATATATATATATATATATATATATATATATATATATATATATATATATCAGGGAAATGAACTAGACCAGACTCAACAATCATCTATGCCCTTAGCTCTGATGATTTTCGGTTTTACTATCCTTGTGGGGACATTTGTTCTCTACAAAGATAGCAGATCCTGACCACCACACACAGAGAGCTATAAAAAAGCAACTCCCCTACTTTAACAGCAGACATGGCTGAAAGGTCAGCTGATGACACTTCAAGGGACAGGAATATCTTCGAATAGCTAGTGATACAGTTAGCACAAATCCGGTGAAATAACCTCTGCCCCTAGATGTCTCACCTGAGTATATTGGGGAATAATTCATAATCGGTCATAAGACCTCACGCACAAATAAATTCACAGACAGACAGTCTTGCAAGGGCAAATGAGGACAAATAAAAAAAAAAGAGGTCTATCAGCTGTATCATGTGGTTAAAAAGAGCTGTGTTTGCATGCTTCATTAGGATGCTGAGTTATCAGAGATGCAGACCACACACACACACATACACACACGGCTTTGTCCAATGCACTCTTGAAAATCTCACCCACTCTCCCGTTTGCCTCCAGGTGTTCATTTCTTTCTCAGTAAGCCCCCCATTCCAATTAATGACTCTAATTGCATCCCCTGTCTAACGAGCTCAGAGAAAGAGAAAGGACTGCTTTTACCAGCTCTGAAATAACCTTAACCTAAAAGTAGAGGTCAGAAATGAAAACTGCCTCTGGTATGATGCTCCACAACACCAACCTGATAATAAAAAACATGCAACCCTAAAGCAACTGCCCTTAGTAAGAGGATGACAAGTCAGTCGTTGATTATACAGGTTAAACCATATTGACAGGAAACACTGGGGTATCTCACAAAGGATATTGAGAACATGTACAGGTCATACAATCAAAAGAATTATTACTATTATCAAATGTATTTATTTATTTTAAATGGAATCTATTTTAAGTCTATATTTAGACTTCTGTGTGTGCTGTAACATAATCAGGAATCAGGATTAACATTTTACTTCATTTATTCCCATTGTAATATGTCTCCTATATAGTATAAAACTATAAATATAAAATATGCATTTTTTTAAATATATTTTTACACATATAAATCTTTTTTTCATACATTTACTTTTATTAAATTAATTTTTTCAGCATTAATTAAATGAAATACCATTTATTTTACCTAAGATGACATGTTTTATGTATAAACAAGTTTGCTGTTTCATGTGAATGTGTTTTAAAGACACACAAACATCAACAAAGGAGCAGAACGAAACACGTTACAGCCTTCTGCACTGGATATCAAAAAAAAGAAAGAAAAAAAAGTAATCAGGTCAAATAAATGTTTTGTTTTTTTTCCTCTATCTTTGTCCACTTTCATAAAAATTGCAGACTACATAAGGAATAAAAAAGGAAGGAGCTCAACTCACCACGACACATATCCAGTTGTAAACATGCTTCTTCTTCCTCAGTCTGATCCCCCTACAGCCACACCTGTAATGCTCATTTGCATGTGCGTTAGGGTTTGAATTTGACATTTAAATAACGACTATTTAAAGGAGCTAATCCTCAACCCCACAGGCTACTAATACATAATGTGAAAGTGCTTTGTGTAGTAACACTGATGTGAGCTTCACCAAGTACATTCTGAACTTCTTGAGTAACTCTGAGCAGCCTTTTTAATTCTACTTCCTGTTTACACTACAGTGGGAATAACTTGTGGCTGCAGTTTACGACCAAAGCAGGCTGGACTTTGTTTCATCAGAGAGTAAAAACCGTGGATTATATTTATTATCAGTTCCTCACTGCAGTTTAACATAGAAATTTACCAATTTATTGATCGGCTTGGCTATTGTATTGATTGATTGACTGATTAGCTATTAGGTCAGTTTACAACAGGGATCAACTCCTGTCTGCATGTTTGTTTCATAACTACAGGGTCAGAGGTCAAGCTTTATAGTTCCCGCTGTGAAAACTGGCCCAGAGCAAGACTTCGATAAGAAAATAAGTAGCTACAAATAAGCATATTCCTTTAATAGAGTACCAAATGAGACATAATAAAGTTTAGAGGTCATAAAACTAGTTAAAGGCTATATACTGTACACACAATGACAAATGTTATCACAAAAGCAAAACACACAAAAAGCTACATTAAAACACTTTGAAATAATAGATTTATACCTCAAAATATAATATTGTGCAAAGGTGCCTAAATGTCTGATGCCTCTAGTCAAAATGATTTTAATGCAATCTTTTATTTACTATATTAATTTTGTATTGGATTTTCAAAATAGAATATTGTTGTAATTTAATTTTATAGTATACTACATTTTTTTGTATTAATTAGGGATCTAATAGTGAAGATTTTTAAGTTTTACATTAATTTATTTTATATCACAATATCCATGTTTTTATATTTATAAAATTAAAGTTAAACATTTTATTTTTAGATCAAATTTGGAATAAGATATTCAAAGTGGCCTCAGACAGATGGAGTCCACTTCTTTTCAATATTAATTCAATTTTTTTTTGTCCTAGTATGTATGTATATATTATATATATTATACATATGTATATATACTTAATATTTTTCTTCAAGCACACTGATCTAACAAGGTCATCCACTTGATCTGTGGAGCAAAGAGGTCAAACAAACACTTAAATATGGATTATGACATGTTCATTTCAAATAAACTCTCAGGCAGATGCTCAGAAACACTCAAAGTCAAAGAAAATGAGATCATATGTGGGATAAAATGAGTTTCATCTGAGTCAACGCACTATTGGGACGAGTTGTCGAACTTCAAAGAGTCCAGAGGTGAAGTACTGACTTTACTACTGCCATAGCCTGATAGAAGAGCAGAGAGGAAGCTTTTCTCATGCAGTAAAAAGTGACAGAACTCCAGTGAAAGTGGACCACACAGCCATCGTCTATCCTCAGACATCACAGGCGCAGATTATTTAGAGGTTCTGGCTGAATAACACGCATACCGAGGGGGCAAAGGTCTGGTCAGGAGGATTCAGGAGACATAAGAGAGCATTCAACGACCCCTGGCCTGTTGTATGAGTGCCATGTATGGCATCTGACCTCTAACCTAGAGTTGGTCCAAAGATATCCCCAGACTAAACATAGCCATTACAGCAAGCACACTGTAAATATGAGATTTTTTTTTTTTTTTTTTTACTTCTGACAACTTTTGAACCTGTCAAACATCTTATTGTGTGCTCAAGAAACTTTACTATGTAAATCAAGTACCTTAAATTATTCCCTTATGACAGGGTTCCTGGGGTCTGTACCATGATGGTAGCAGAACAAATTCAGAGTTACAGAATTAGTTTTGAGTTGACATAACCAAACCTCTCCAATCTGGCTTTGATGGTACCATGATGCTGATCATCAACTTTCTTTGTCAACTCAGGCTTCATCCTGAGTTTGTGGAGCGCATGCACATGAATGTGTGACATCACTGGCAAAGAGCCATCACGAGCTTTGCAACACAAGCTAGTTTGATTTACTTCCTCGCGAGATATTGAGCGAGATTCAAAACTAAAGGTTAAAGGTTTTGCTAGATTAAAGGTTAAAAGATCGAAGAATATGACAAATTTAAACGTCATATGAAAAATAAAGGAGGACAATAAAATAAATGATCTTGCTCTATCAGTGCAGTGACAAATAAAACTTGTTAAGTTAGTTTATACATTTAAAAATATATAGTGATAGAGAATCGAACATGTAAGGTCACATTTTTTTTTTATAGTGCAGTCTATTGATACTACAGCTTATTTATATTACATGATCTGTATACATTAATATTTATTTAAAATAGATTTATAATAACTGTTAAACTAAAATTGCTTGTGTGTATACATAAGTAAATAATAATGTGATCATAATAATTAATATAAATCATAAAACAACTTAGTAATTATCATTAAAGCCAGACTTTGTTTTCTTCTTTTTTTAGCATTAGTGACCTTTAATTTGGAGCAAGATAAACTGGAGTGACTTTGTTTCAGACATGTGTCACTTTTCTCACATCTGATTGGTCCAGCTTCAGTTTGAGATCTCTAACCCAGAACATAGCCTACCTTCAGGTTAGCCGTGGAGTGTAAGTTACTATATATGGCAATGAATGCTTCTAAAAGAAAAGCCACTTACATGTTACCTTAAACCAGGATTGGTGCAAACTAACCAGAAATTACCTGGCTAGCCAGCTAATCTAGCTTCATGGTACA
>NW_020523890.1:0-108297 GCF_003368295.1 Carassius auratus | reverse complement strand
TTATCATGTAACTCAACTTCCAATCCCCCAATCCAATCATAATCAGGTGTGAACATGACAATACATTCAACTTAAAATGCATTACAACAGTAAAGGTTTCACTTGGTACTTCTGTGATCTGCTCGTTATCATAATAACTTACAAACTTATATGTCTCATCTTCAGGACACCAAATTTTGTGCTTATCCAGGTCTTTTACTAAGGACACTGTTAACTGCACAAATTTCTCTTTCCTTGTAGATTTTCGTTTCTCCTTTGTCACATTAGAACGAGGCTGTGTCGCTCTAAAGTCTTTCTCATAGGAGGGCTATTCAACCAGCCACTTCCCTGTACCAGTTCTACCGCTAGATGTCCCCAGCTTCGAACTTGCCACTGATCACCGATTTTTACATAAATCCAGGCAATCTTCCCTCGAGACCTGTTTAGGATCTACCACAGGGAAACATCTTAAAATGGGTTGTGTCCACAATGACAGCTCCCATCTCATTGACTCAATGTCTGTAAAAGATAGATCCTTTTCTCGATCCTGTCTTTTTATTTCTCTTGCAAAATCTTCTTTCCCTAGAAGAGTTTTGTTCCTAGTTCCTTTCCCATTCTTGGGAACCATAGGCATTCTTGCTCCAAGAAAAGCCTCTCTTTCATGTTCTCTCATCCCAATATAAGGATGTCTAGAGAACCTGGTCATTATTCCTTCCTGGAATAATCCCAGTGGTTTGAGGACTCTTAGCGTCTCCCAAACTGACCTAGAGGACATCAGAGTCCTCTCTTTGCCTTACAGACCATACATGACCACAAAACTGTGCCATCCCAAGTGCAACCGCATCTCTCTCCAAAATTCCCAGACACTTTATAGGAATCTATTCTTAGCTTGGGGAGTCCTGGCCTACAGTTCTCACAAATCAGTACTCCGGATATCTCTGTGTGAGTTTGTTTATGCATCAACCACTCTGCACCCATGTCCTTCTTTTCGTCACCAAACGATAGACTCTGCATAGCACATTGTTGATTGCATATCACACAGCAGAACGGTCGTACTGTTACTTCTATTGCTTTGGCATATGTTCCTTCATAGCCAAGGTACCTTTTCATCTCTGGTTCCAACCATAGAAATGCTCTTGACCCATGCTTACCATGCTCCACCCGGATTAGGCCTTTTTGATTAATAATGGACTTTACTCTCTCCATTATTGATTTCCTTACTAAATCCTTATTACTCTGGATTCCGTTATTTTCTAGTTCTACTGTATTGGATCCTGTTATTGCTTTCACTATATCAACAGTACCCAACCCCTCAGAGAACTTACCTACTTTGTGCCTTCGTGTTATAATGACTTCATCACCAACATCGAACCTCGTGTTTTTTCTCAACACCCCTTTCTTTCAGGTTCACCGTATTGTACCTGTTGAGGTGTAATAAACACCGATCAATGTTCTGATCCCAGTCACCTAAGGCTTTATTTTTAGCAAACCATTCCTTAACATTTCTAATTGCACGTTCTGCAATTCCATTGGTCTCTGGACGGTAGGCTATGGATTTAACTAGTATTATTCTATTTCTGTACTAGTTTCCCACTTATGTTATGTGCCGCCATCTGCTCTCAAACTCTCCATTGGTCCCTGCCACCTAATCCATTCTGTTAAACACTCTACTACTTTTGCTTCGAGCGCTGACCTTAAAGGCCATATCATGGTTTTCTTAGTGTGGTTGTCAATGGCGAGCAGGAAATAGCAGTTCCCCTTTTTAGTCTTGGGGCGTAATGGCCCTGCAAAGTCAATGCTAATCTGTTGAGAAGGATACTCCTTTGGTAATTCACTTTCCTCACAACCTTTAGCTGTCATAAACTTCCTGCATACCTGGCATTCTTTCCTCACCTCCCTGTAATGATTCCTCCAATTAGGAATGTTTAGATTTCTTAATCTAAGCTCCACTTGAATCATTTTAACACTGGGATGGTTTAACCTCATTATGCAGTTTCTGAAATAACTCTGTTATTTCTTTGGTCTTAACTCGACCTATAAGTTTATCTACCTGTCTATTTCCTTCAGCAGACTCATTAGTTTGCTGTGTGTGGCTAACCTGGTGATAAACATGAGCCTTTACTTTCTCTAGTAAATTGGCTATATTTTTCCACTGATCTCTATGTGCCATTGGTTTACCTTTAGCTGTGTGAAAGTCATTAGCTTTCCACTTGTCTAGCTCCAGGTTAATCCCATCTGTAACATATTCTGAATCACATGTCAGGACAATCTCTGTATGACCCAGCTCAACAGCCCTCTGTAGGGCACGTTCAACAGCTATTACTTCTGCTAACTGAGCGGTCCCCTGGATTTCCTCTTTCTGTGATGTGATCAGCTGTCCATTAAATTTAACTAAGTATCCCCACTTAACTTTCCCTCCCCTCTCACTTCCATCAGTGAAATATTTGGGTAAGTGCTTATGGTTCTCATGATACCTAGTAATCTTATCCTTCCTTTTCTGTTTAATTCTCCTCCAATCTAACTGATTATCTTCAAGAATTAAACTCCATTGATCCCACCTATGGCTATTGATGCGAGCCTGATTCATCACTAGATTCCTTTTTTAACCTAGCTAGCTCCCCTGCCATAGAGAAAACCACTATTGGTTGTTCCTTTGCTACAGCTTTTAGCTGTAACAGTCTCTTACAAACAGCTGCTAATATTCTCTCAGCACTGTTCTCATCAAATCTTTTCATTGTTGGTTCTTGTTGGTGTGTCAAAAATGCAATAGGATGTCGCCCCTTCCGTTTTTTGTATTGTTAGAGTAACTTCCTCTTCTTTTTCAGCAACCTGAACGTATAGAGAAAAAGTCTCATCTCTTCTTTCTAATGCACCACTATTAAGTGGATATTAATTCATTTTAATCTAGCTTGCTCAATCTGCTCAATCCACTGCCATTTTCCTTCCTTGGTTCCTTGATATAATATTTTAGCATCCTCAGAATATTTAGGTATTAGCTCCCTAATGTAATTCAAGGTATCTAACAGTGACTGAAGTTGCTTCCTGTTTCTGGGGGGCCTTGCCTGCTGTATTTCTTCTATCTTAGCTCTTGTAATTGTTGTTAAAGCTTTTGTATCTTTACCAAGCTTAAACCCTAGGAAATCTATCTCATGTTTTCCAATTTCCATTTTCTTCCCACTAGGTTTAAGACCTGTCTCTGTTAACATATCTAGTGTCTGTTCTATCTATTTCAGTTACACTCTATTTTGTCTGGTCAGAGGAGAACTGGTCTCCTGAATGAGCCTGGTTTCTCCCAAGGTTTTTTTTTTTTTTTTTTTTTTTCCTCTTATTCTATCATAGAGTTTTGGTTCTTTGCTGCTGTTGCCTCTGTCTTGCTAAATTGGGATTACTTCACTTATAGTTCTATCATTGACTTGATAGCAAATGATTGCACAGATACTGTCATTTTGCATTATTGACACACTGTTTTTCAAATAAATGTTGTTCAATTGCGTTGACACAATCTTTCTTGCTCAAAGCACTATATAAATACAAGTGCCTTGACTTGACCCTGTCCTGATTGTCCACTCCAGGCACCCCACCAACTATAAGCAACCCCGCAACCACACATCCATAATCTCTCAAAGCAGAATGTCAGGATAGGTTTTAGGGTTAGTGTTAGTTGAAAGTGTTAGAAGATATTAAGCAGGCAGTCTACTAATACTCCACCAACTGTTGGTTGACATGTGGCTGCAAAGCTACCCACCGCCAGTAGAATGCCTAAAAACAGACTACCGAAACAAAGTGTCACCGCAGTTTAAAGTGCTCTTATTTATCCTTTGTGAATATAAAATGTTAATGTAAACTGTGAGCTGTATTTCTGATATATTATTATTATTTCTTTCAAAATTGCACTATGAAATTGTCTTGGCTTAAAGCCTACATGATCTTTGATTAATCAATATTTTTACTTCTTCTACTTTCTCTTTGGCTGGACTTCCTCTTTTCTACACTGACTTCTGCTATTCTGTCAGCTACCTTTTACCTTGCCTGTTTGTTTCGGGCCTGCTTTTTAGTCTCTCTTCTATAATCTGTTGTCTCCCTTCTGGCTCAATTTATTCAAATTTTCTGGACTGAAGTAACTACTTTTCTCTCCACTATTTTAATATAAATTTTTTCCTATATTTTCTCCCTCCAAATAATATTTATTTAGGGATAGATCTGTTTCTCCCTTTTCTCCAGTTCCTATCTGGTTTTTGTTCTGGGTGAGGGGAGAATCTACCCTCCACCTCATAACGGTTGTAGGGCTTCTTCTCACGACTTGACCGTCTCGGTGGATCTTTAGACCTCTGAGTTTTACTACCTGATCTTTCCTTATCTGTCTGAATTATTTCTGTCTTCCTGTCATATCGAATTAGAGCCCTCTCTAATTCTTCAGGGGATGTTTCTGGACCATAAAGGAGGAACTCTTTCGCTCCTGCTAGGGCGTTTCTCTTTACCCCTTGAAAAATGTGTCTTAGAATTCCCTCTACACCTTTTTCAGCAATTTCTTGACAGGCTGTTAATAATCCTAATGTACATCACTTTTCTTCAAAGTGTTCCTGCTCAATTTCCTTTTTATTAGTAGGAATTAACCCCTCAAGAGTCTTAACTAATTTTCTCCCTCCATGCAGGCCAAACTCAGCCAAATTATGTGAGTATACTGACTGCCAGATAATTTCATCCGTTTACCATATCTGACTAGTTCCCTCACTTTGCCTTTTACGGTGTTATTTTTAATTTTGGCCTCTTTTTTTTTTTTAAGAATTTAATCTCCTGATATTTTTTCCATTAATTCTCAGAGAGTTACTCTGGATTCCATTGCACTATTTTCAGTTTGTCTAGGAGTATGTACCTGATTTATAGCGGTTATGGGCCTTCTTTGACCTGGTGCACCTAAATGCAATGCTTCTAAATGTTGATTTAGTGCACTCACTTCAGCCGGCAGCGCTATTTCCTCCTCTGACTGATACTGTGACTCAGCTGTCACTTCTATGAAACGGAGCCTTCTAGGTCTCCTTGTTTCTCTAATTAGTGTAGTTATCATATTTCTATCACTTCTTTGAACTACACTTTCATCCTCTGTCACTTTAAGGACCTACATTAGAATACTATTCCTCAAACTCATAATTCTCTACTGTACTACTTCTGAGTGCTATTCTTTCTGAGCCAAAATAGCTTTTTTAGTGCACTGTGTCAATGTGGTGTCTGTGAGGATTTGCTTAGCATCTCCTCCATTCAGTGATGACTATAAATGACCACATTTTATACCTGGAACATATTCATCATCCCATTTATTGATTCTATCTAAGGTAGTTTCTCTCTTTCTACCCCTAGCATGTGTGGGTCTATAATATCCCTCACCTAGCCTGAATGTCTCAAAGCTTTTGCCTAGCTTTAGTTTAGGGAAAGGATTTTCTACCCTATCTTTTCCTCCCTTTAGCGGTTCTTGTCCGTTTTATTACTGGCCATTTTGGTTCTGAATTTTTCTCTAAAAATTCTGCCATGGCATTTCCTGGTCTTGGTAAGTTACTAACTCCCTGGTCTGATCTCCCCTCTCCTGCAGCCTGATCTTCATTAACTCTCTGAGTTATTCCCTCTATGACTGTAGGGTCTGGGTGACAGATCTTTCATAACTTGGGCAAATTAGTTCTATCTGTTTTTCTTATTAATGCATTTACAAGGGCTGTACCCATTGTGATTTCATTAACTACAAAAATCCCCCCTGAGATTATTGGCATAGCCGCTGAGTGATAATTATTATCCCTGGCTACTTTGTGTATTTTGTCAGTCAAAGTGTCTAAAGTGAAAATTTGCTCTTAATTCTTCAGCTATATCACTATTTTGACCTTTTCTGTGACCTATTGAGTATATTACAGGTTTTCCATTAGGTCTGCCTGTTTTCTTTAAGACTACATCATCTTTATAGGAGTTTTTCTGTGCTCTATTATTTTGTCTGATTTAACCTGTAATCTTTAGCCTGCCCTTCTTCTAAAGGCACTAGCTACCCCATTTCTGTGCTGGAGATCTTTATTGACTGGATTAATCAAAACAAAAGCATCCTCCTTTAATTCCTAACATCCTTCCTTCAGGATAATTAGATTTCTAGCTTCCCCAAAATAAGTCTTAAACGGTTCTTCACTCTCCGACTCAAACTCATCATTTGGGCTTTCAGGCACTTCCGGCTGCAGAGCATTTAGGTCTAGAGCATCTCTATTCCCCTCTTGGTGGGGCATAGAACCGGGGGCTACCGATCCACATTTTGGCACTTCCCCAGTATCTACTCATCCAGATCATCCCAACCTCTTGTTGGAATGTTTCTGGCCCCCCCCCCCCATATTCATCAAACACTCTAACTTTAGAAGAAACACTTTCTCCTCTGTTTGAATAAATAAAGGGCGGGATTTCTGCTCCTTCATAAATCCTAAGATTAACCACTGAAGTTAGCATTCTTATCTTATGCCATGAAATTTGATCTGAACCACACCTACTCTGTGTAGGATCAATCAATTCCAGCATTTTAACTAAATCATGAGAAACAAGGCTGACCGTCGTCATCCTATCCATGTTTTACTCGCTTAGAGTCTTACTTTATCTTCTAGCAAGATCTCTACTCTGGCTTCACTAAGCCTTTTGTCTTCCTATATCAGGTCTATCTATGAGCCTGTGCGCGCATATATAAGACAAAAAAACAAGTCCCTCTGGACTACTTTGAGTCTAGCTATATCTTTTAGCAAGATCTCCTTCCTCGCTTCTGGCTACACTGAGCCTTCTGTTTTTCTATATTAGGTCTATCTACTAGCCTCCGCGAGCATATAGAAAACAAACAAGTCCCTCTGGACTATTACAATGGTCGTGGTCTGTAAGGACTTTCTAGTGTCAATACATTACGCTTGTTATTACTTTCAAGTCATCCTTTATCCTGTATTCAAGCCCCACACGTTTGGGCGCCATGTTGTGTTAATTTTATCTGACTAAAGAAATATACAGATGTTCTCTCCAAACATCCAGATTTCAAACAAGCAAAGGCAATTTAAACCATTGTTCATACCTTTGATGTCTTCTCTGTGGCAATGGAGAGTTCTGCACTTCTTCCCACCAGAACCAGATCAGCTCAGTTGAGTCTTTGCCTCTGCAGAGCTTGGCAATACAGAATCAGGAACAAACTAGAATAATAACTTTACTCGTAATAAATTACTCAGAGACTTGTTTAAAGGTTTTTACGCATCACCATTGTACATGGCTTCGCTTTATTTTAAACACTAACTCATAAGCAAAATATTAACAAGTAAAAAACAAAAGTAAAAGTGTAAGTCTTCACCCCGAGATGCGGCAGGGGATGTGTCCAAACCATAACATTATATAGTCCCCGAAAACAATACATCATTTCTTCCGGATGCCTCCTTTTGGTAAAACACATTAACACATCCGCTTGCACGCACACACTAAAAGTCAGGTTGCTATGGATACAGGAAGTTAACATCTCCTTATTTGGCAACCCCTCTTCTGCACACATACATTAAGTAATTGCTGCTCTATCTTTTTTCCATTAAAGCAAATTAATCTTTTCTTTAAGCTGTTACAAAATCTTAAGGCGTAGGCTAAGTAAGTAACTATTGCTAAACTGCACAGCATCCTCCTCCCTGTGTTAATCAGATTAAACACATTACAATACATTTTTTTAGAAAGAAAGTCCATCCTGCAATCCAGATTGCAAGATGCATTTCCTTGCACACTCATTGTTATCTTAGCAAAAAGCAAGCATACGTGACAGTCTCAACTGGCGTACGTGACAGTCTCAACTGTTGAGCAAATGTTAACATCATACATTTCTTAATACTGCCTTTTAAAGTTGATGTCTAACAATTCATATATCTCATTATTACCTTTTAAGGGTTTTCTGGTCTTGCAACAGAGGTTTGCAATCTCAAGGCCTCGATTCCATTTGCCAGAGACTGTAACTCTAAATCAACATTAACCAACTCAATACAATTAATGATTTCTCTCATCATTTTTATTATCTTCTTATTCATGCCTTCTTGTCTTCGCACCAGTCGAATTATTCTTCTTATCTTAGAGACGATTTTCTGCTGGTCCGTCGGTTGATGTCCTCTTCTGTTTCTCTCGACGCTTGTCTTTCTTCTTTTGTCGTTTGACCTTTTTGTTCCAGTCTTTCTGGAGGCCTTCAACAAGTAAATCATCAAAATCAATCTTTAATTTACCTGATTCATTATCACAGTTACCCAGTGAGACACGATTGGGAATATTGTGACTAGGTGACCCCATCTCAAAATTGGGAATCTCCAAAACAATGTGAAAACATACGATTTGCTCCTTTGCCTGTGTGGGCAAAACAAAAACCAAAGACATTTTTTTTTATTGGCAAACAACTTCTGGGGAAGTATTACACACTGTGCTGAAGAATACTTAAAGTCTGATGTCTGTATAAGTTAAGCATTCTTTAACATACTATAATTATTCTGTAGAAAACAGAATTCAGAAGAAAAAGCTTTTGTTGTACAAGAAAAGTGTCTCGACCACAGACATTATAGAATATATATTCTAAGGAATACAGATTTACCTATATTGTTGAAAATTTAAAAGTGATATAATTTTATACTCATCCTGAAAAAAAAAAATGTATAGGAGACATGTTAATTAAGTCAGTAATAACTGTCATTTTTCACTTTTTGTTCATGATTACTGTGTAAATATATTTACAGAGATTGCTGGGGGAATTTCAGGAACCAGTCCCTTAAATTAAGAGATATATATAATTTTATAAGTCTCAAAAAGATTTTAATGCTGATAAATGGAGGATTTGACATTCTGAGACTCAAAACATAGGAACATTTCCATGACTTTTGAGGCTTTATTACTTTCCCAGACTATTTAATATTTCCCAGATTTTTCCAGGTTTTCCATGACAGTGCTAACCCTGTATTTATCATTCTGCATGCATAAAGAAAGCAATAAGAGGAGAAAAGGTTTTGTGCCTTAGGTCCACTGCCTATACATTCGAACAGACATAAAACAACTAGAAAATCAATAGTAGACTGTACAAATTGTACTAAAATAAAAATAAAAAATCGGTTAAGTCCCACAAATACTTGTGATTGTAAACGCTGATAACGGGTATTGTATGATTTCATTCTATTATAAGAAGAGTACTGTCAAGTGACAGAGGCCTTATTCTTCCATTCAATTGTGTACATAAGGCTTTTCTGCTGCGCATCAATCCTTCTGCCAGAGACGAGCGCTTAGCAGCAAAAGCATCACACCATATTACCTACACAAAATACACTCGTTCTCGATGTTAAATGTCCCTAAATATCATGCGGCTGATAAAACGAAAGCATTATGATCAGTCCGCCCGCTCTAGGATTATAAAACCTCCATCTCCAATCATTTCCATTAACCAAAATATCCATTGGATACGAATCGTCTGCACCAAGTGTATCAAAAACGCCAGACCATCAAAAAAAAGCTTACCAAGAGAGGGGTCGCCTGAAGTGTTTTGTATTTCACCGCAAAGAGAGAATCGAAAATAGGTCATTTGCAGACAGCTTTTTCTATTGATAAAATCTCGGTGAATTATGAAAATAACAACATTGGCCCTGACGGCTCAGGCTGCTCCTGTCGCCGAGTGTAACAGATGATGGCGTTGCTGAGGCGGATTCTCTGGGGACCGAGAGTGTGATTGACAGGACGCTCAGCCAATCGGATGTCGTAGAAGACGCCTGCGTGCGTGCGTGCGCACATTTGCCTCCTCGATGGTCCTTTCTTGCTTCTACTATGCATGCAGCGTGGGCTCAGCTGAGGTTATTATAGGAAAACAAGGACTGGCTGGTCATGCTCATCAAAATCTCTCTGTTATCGTCAACAACCTGTGACACCAATCATTTGGTGTGTAGTCTGAGTTGAGAAATATACTTTTTATAGATATATATAATCCACGCACGTGTGAGGCACACCTTCTTTTCTAGACACTCCTGAGCATTTCGTTAAATTACAAAACGTTTAGGGTGTGAAACTTTTCAGTTTAGCCTGCCAAAAGTAACCCTCGATATCATCAAAGTAAATGCACCCTCATGCAAATCTTTTAACTGAAAGGTTGTATGGTGTTCTCAGGAGGAGGGTACTTTTCATAAATGTCAGGTTGGGGCAAGTCATGACATTCTTGTTTATTAATTATAATATTTTCAATGGTTTGATATTTTACTTTTTTGCTGTTTCATTATTATTATTATTATTATTATTATTAGCTGAAAATAGCCGAAAGCTTAAAATACTCTCTTTTTAGTAGGCTAATGTTGGAAATATTCAAATCACTTAAAAGGATTGTTTGGCAATAAGTTTAAATTCTGTGATTCATGAATATTTATCCAGCCTCGTGTTGTTTGAAACATGTATGACATTCTTTCTTCTGTGGAAAACAAAAGAAGATGTTAGACAGAATGACAGCCTCGGTTTGTGAAAATTCTCCTAAAATTATCCCTATCATCTTTTTTTACAGTCTGTGGTGTGGACAAAGAATATCATACAGGTTTAGAAGAACAGGGGTTTTTGGAAATGCGATTGTGCCTACTAAAAATGACAACTAGCCCCAGTCTCTTCTGTATAATTATATATCACTATGGGCCCTTTTCATAGACTGATGATGCATTTGCACAGTTCATCATCAAGGTTTTAAAAGAAATATATATGTTTATTTTTTTGGTATATTTTATATGTATACATTTTCGAATAATTTTATGATAAATCTCTAGATTTTTTAGAAAGCCATATAAATGTTTTTGTTTTGCTACTGGGCCAAACACAAATGCAAAATATGTAGTTTCCGTTCACCAGAATTTTACCCAACTATGATTACTTTCGCTTTTGAGAACCTCTGAAATATGAAAAGGGTCCACTGGTACATGCCAAAAACCAATTGTAATTCCATGTTACATATCAATGTTATACTGCCAAAAAATGGCTAAGCGTGTATTTGACATGCAATGTTACAGATGTATTCAAAATCAGTAATCAGCAAAAGCAGATCAAGGTTTGGGCTGACTTTCAACCATTTTAGTTGTTATTAGTTTTAATCTTAGAAAATGAAACTCTGCCAGTGGACTCTCGCTCTAAATCAACATCTGTTACTGCAGCGTCGGCCAACAGATTTTGTGATATTTTACTATTTATACTTATCAAGATTTTGATGAGTCACTTCATGCTATAGCTGATTTTTTTTAAAATGTTTTGTTTGTCTTCACTCATTAAATCCTATTTAAGATATGGCGATGCATTTTTGTAACCAATGTCCCTAAAATTATCTAAAGTTATACTATTCATTTATGTCTTGTTAATTTAATTTTATATTACATTTATGTTTTTAAAGATAAATGTCTGGACAGCACAAACTGGGTTGGTGTAGTGATTTGCTTTAACGTTTTAAGTCTTCTCTGTGTAACAAAACATCCATCAGCTTTGTATGCAATATAAATCTTCCCTTATATTTCCTGGATTACTCATGCAGTTCATTCACTCATTCAGACGTAAACAGATATTACACCACTGCAGATTTACAATATTATTATTGTTTATGAGCAATCTGCTGTGATGTTGAGCAGTTGCCATGGTGACGTGAGTTAGTAGCATAGAGGTTAGTATGGAGGTGTGAAGCGCACTTTAGACTATTTCAGTGATTCAAGACAGCCCCATTTAGGCTGACAATAAACTGTGACTGAATCTAGGTCACCAGGATTCCTCAGAACGAATTCATCAAGCATGCAGTGTGCTACTGGATGTTTATTTGGAAAATTGTAATCCACGGATGGAACGTTGGAAATGAAATGCTCACAAATCTATGTGTTGGCCTCACAGTCTATGGTTGGTCTATGTAGTGTCTGTGTATTTAGACAACGTGGTAGCATATAATGCATACTCAGCCATTTAAATCTATGCTTTTCGCTTTCTCCCTTCGTATTTTGAAGAAATCAAAATAAATGTTGTTTGAGAGACAGATTTAAGGCAACAGCAAAGTATTTAAAGATTAAAAACAGCAATAAAAAGAAAATCAAAACCTTTGTTACTGGATTCATTGGTTCTGAATCACCAGTTGCTGGTTGCGCGCCCTTCCTCCCCCAGTGCGTGAGTGTAGCCCCTCCCCCGGCTTCACGCAGGCCTCTGATTGGCTCACGCAGCTCTTCTGTGACGTCAGGGGTATTTGGGCGTTGTATCCAGCATCTCATTATCAAAAGAGAACAATTTCATTATCTCCATCTCGTATCCCAAAATAATATATTTTATTTGCGAGAGAGCTATTATTAGTGTTTTTTTTCCGATCAGTTGATCACAGCTTTACCTCTCGTTATCTTTTTTTCCGCGGTTTTATTTGAAAACAGACGCTCTTGAGAGCGAGCACGCGACGCGTCTGAGGGAGAAGCTCGCGCTCTTTGTTCATTCATTTGATCTGCGATTCTTTGTTGCGTGTGAAAGCATGGGAGCGCAAATCTCCAAAAACGGAGCAAAAGACGAGACTGTTGCTGAAAAACCAGCCGAGGCTGCGAATAAATCAAACGGGCAGGTAATAACTTTAATATCTTTGTACAGGCGTGTGATGTTTTGAGGGGGTGTGCAGTACCAAAAACCAAGTCGGTTCAAATGAACAATGAGCCTATCAACAAAGGGACTCTCCAATTTCCACTGAAAATCAGCACGTTGTATGAAATATCGATGTTATTATTGTATAAAATTAAATGATGAGCATACATTTCTAAGATTTAGTTTAAATTAAAAAAAAATCATTTGCACGTTGATTAGAACGGACCCCAATTTAACGTCAACCAGTGCGTTTTAACGGCAAGTTATTTTTTTCTTTAAAATTATAGGATTACGTGAACGTTAAAATTCGGTGATTTCATTCCCATGTTTAAAAACGAGTGAAATAGAAACATCGTCGTAGCTTTATCAAGATTTTCCGTCGTGCAAAGCCATTTCAGTAAAATCACCACGCCTTTATCACATCTTGTTATAAAATGGAAGCACAAATAAGCTGTGAGTCGCAATCCATGGATTTAATATGAGAAATGGGTTTAATATGAGAAGTGGCCTTGCAAGACTATCTGTGCACTCCAAACGATGATCTCCACGGTATGATCAGCGCTGGTGGATCAACTCGTCCATCTTGCAACGCTTTCACTTAAATGGCAACAGCATCAGCCAGACAAAGTGCTTGAGACTTCACCCACGTGGCGAACCTATATACTCCAGATAGTGTTTTCATACAGAATTTTGTAGATTGTAAAAAAGTGAAAAGAATGCAAACATTTGGGGGTTTATTTTTTTTCACAGCGCAAAAACACAACTCATTCTAAGCATTTTTTTTAATTCCCACAGGAGAATGGCCATGCTAAAACCAATGGGAATGCCTCTCCAAGTGCAGAAGCAGCCACGGAGGATGTGCAGGCCAATGGAAAGCACTCTGCCGATGGGGAGGTAAAAGCAGAGGAAGCAAAGGCAGAGGAAGGAGGCGCAGAGAAGGCCGCTCCTGAGGGCGAAGCGGAGAGTTCCGCCGTTGCGAATGGTGAAGACATGGCCAAAACAGAAGAAAACGGTTCTGCTTCAGCTAGCAGTGAGCCTGCCAAAACCAAAAAGCGTTTCTCCTTTAAGAAACCGTTCAAACTTAGCGGTTTCTCCTTTAAGAAGAGTGCCAAAAAGGATGCTGAAGGTGGAGAGGCGGCAGCAGCAGCTGTGGAGAATGGTGAGCAGAAGAAGGATGATGAACCTGAATCTGTGGAGGCCAAGCCTGAGGCCTCCAGCGAAGAGAACAAGGCAGAGGCTCCAGCTGAGGAACCGAAAGCCGAGGAACCAGCTGAAAACAAAGAGGAAAAACCATCCAGTGAAGTAGCTGAAGAGAAGCCAGCTGAGGAGAAGCAAGCAGAGGCTGCTCCTCAGGAGCCAGCGGCCGCAGAGAGCTCAGATGCCCCAGCCGCTGCCACAGAGTAAGATGGAGGTGAAATGCCAGTTTTAGATGAAGTCCAAGGAGCACAAACATGGAAAATTTGTACAAAAACCAATGACATTTCAAACCTTCTGTTTTCTCCCATACTTTCATCCATTCCCGTTCCATCCACTACATTGTATATGGCATTTTGAAGGAAGGAAGTTGGATGGAATGAATGGAAGTGAAAGGCAAATTTTCCCACGTTTCTCATAATTTTTTGTAGCAGTTGTGCAAGTTGTGTGGGTGTGTGTGCGCGGATGATTGAGATTAATAGAGCATTGCTTGTTTCAATTTTTTTTTTTTTTTTTTCATTTTCTTTTGTAGTTGAACTATGTTAGTGTCGTAAGGACATTGAGTTGAAATGTTAGTTGAAGGTACTGGTGCCGTACAATTGGGTAAATCAAGCGTGTGGAAAAAGGAGCTATCAGAAACAACACCATTGATAAATTTACAGAAGTTATTGTTCAGTTCTCATTTGATTTTACTGTAATTACACAATTCACTAAAATAGGTGCTCAAAACCTCAGCAGCTGCATTGTGCAATGCGCAGCATTATGTATTAGTATTGGCTTTTGTCATTGCTGGATTTTACAATGTTGAAAATGGCTTTGTCATGTTTTCTTTCTTAATATAAATGGTATCAGTTTATGTCCCCCCCCCCCCCCTTTCTGGAAATACTCCTGTCTCAATGAGAATGATGTTCTAGAATGTTTAACATCAAAACATTTGACCTGTCATGTGTAATGCAGTCCCAAGTGGTTTTTATTCCAGCAGAGTTCCACCAATGTTTGAAAAATTGCTGGTGCAATCGTCAAGTAGGTTATTATTTTATTTTTTTTCTTGTAAATACTTCAGCACCATCTCTACTTGATTTTTAAATGGAATGTAACTGCGTGCAAATCATTCACAATGCTTCTTTTACCCCTTCGTTGTAGGGGCACTCAAAACAAAAATAAAGGATTTAGACAGACAATGAGTTTTGAGTTTTGATTTTGAAATATTCTCTTTATAATATAAATGCATTTGCCTTAAATGTATGTGATTGAGCAAATTTGAGAATTTACAGGAGAATAGAGTGAAATGTTATTTTGGTTGAGATCTTTATTCCATGTCCATCTCTAACATCAAACCCATAGTACCAACATATATTGAACAACAGCAGTACAATTTTTAATTATGTGATTATATGAGGGTTTGTAGGCCATGCCTCACCTCTTTCTCAAAACACAAAGACCTTGAGGGATGAAAAACTTTTTTTGTGTATTTATCCTGGTAAATACCCTTCTTCTAAATCCCAAGAAAAGCCAGATGCTTTCTAAGTATAAAATGAATGTTAACAGACACTACTCGGATGTTTTTAGCCAACCACAGAAGCTAAAGATAATTTAGAACCGTGTATTTTCTGCACTCCAAGATGAACCCCACCACTAATCTAGGAACCACAAGATGGGTGTGTTTTCACCCAATATTCCTGTTCCTAGTTTAGATGCTGGATATTCATCTTATATATATGCCAGTTAAACGTGGCTCCCACCTCTGTTCTAACAGATGATAACGATTTTACCCTCCAGGTGCTCTTGTCTTTTTTTTATTCAACCACATCCCTCAAACCCTCCAAATGCAGTGCCTGCCTGTGGCTTGTGGCTCCCAGTTTCTGATTGCCTCCACCCACTGTCTTCTATTGGACTTGTCTTTCCACTTAACCAACATCTTTTGGTTGGGTGAACTTAACAGTCATCAAAGCATACTCTTTACTTTCCTCTCCTGTTTTTAAAGACACCCCTCTTGAAACTGCAGAATTTATTATCATTATCCTTTTTTTGTAACTACCAACATAAAATAGGAATATATCCTTTAGATGTGTGTGCTGTTTTAATTCTGTTGCATCGTATTCCACTTTTGTAGTTACCCATGTGTCTAAAATCACAGTAAATGACTCATGAAATTATTCAGCATACTAAAACACAAACACAGACAAAAACTCTTTTAGAAATATTTTATTTTAGTCATTATGGTTTACAGAGCAAAATTAATCATTCAGGAAAACATTGTGAGTTTGTTTTTCATAATTTTCACCATCTCACAATATTCAAGTCAAATACAAGGATGTCAGGAAGAGCATCAGTAAGGATATAAGGACAACAATAACAGTAAAATAAGAAACAGATTTTAATTTGTCACTGTGGTCAGCAACAAGAAAACAAAAAGACAAAACATAAAAATAAAAATGAGGAAAAGACATGAAATTATCAGGACACAACTTCACATGCTCAATCCACAAATAAAAAAATTAAATTGTTAAGGTTTTAACTGGCTTTCTACCCCTGATAACATGTTACATAAATTACTTCCTTCTTATTGGCACCACTGCTTGGAATTTTCAAGTTGAGATGATTGTATTTCTCAGAACAACAGCACAGTCTGTTATGCATGAAGGTTTGCAGAACATGATATTTTGTTTGAGAAATAGTGATGTTTTAGAAGTGATGGGGTTGATCACCTTATCACGTAGAGGCAATCAGGAACCCAGAGAAAGAGCAATGGACATTATCAGCGGCAAAAACACCATTAGCCTCATCATCAGGGATCTGGATATAAACAGTGTCCTGCTCATTGAGCTGAAGGACAGAACTACCAGACATCTGGTCCACAAATCCCTTGTTGTACTCATCATAGGTGAACATGACTGGATCAGCATTTTTATAAAGTCCCACTAAAGCATTAGCACCGTTCACATGCATGCTATAGGAGAAGTAATAAATTCCTGGAATCTGGCAGGTGAACAGACCTGTCTCGGGATCATAGTGCTGCTCTGCATTATACACAATCTGATCAAACTTAATTGGGGTGCCAGATGGAGGATAAGGTGTCACAGTTGCAACAGTGAATGCAGACACAGGACTTTTGACAAGAACTTGGTATGAAGTTTCACTTTGGGCCTTCTCAAACATGACCTCACCAGGAGGTCCAGGAGGGCCAGGAGGTCCAACAGGACCTGGAAGACCAGCAGGTCCATCAGATCCAGGAAGTCCAGGTGGACCCTGTGGTCCAGGAATTCCCTTGGCCGCCAAACCAGCTGGGCCAGGTGCTCCAGGAATACCTGGGTGACCTTTAAGGCCAGGTGGACCTGAAGGACCTGCTGGGCCAACGGGGCCTCTTGCTCCAGGAGTACCGGCCTCACCCTTTTCACCTGCTGCTCCAGGATATCCTGTATGACCCTTTGGTCCAACAGGTCCAGGTGTTCCTGGGGCACCAGGAGCACCTGTTTGGCCAGAATCTCCTTTGTTGCCAGGAGCACCAGTAGCTCCCCTTGGACCAGGCTGGCCTGTGGCCCCTGGATAACCCTGCTTGCCTTCAATGCCTTGGGGTCCCTGTTCTCCTGTGTGCCCCTTCAGCCCTGGAGGCCCCATTGGACCTTGGTCACCCTTATCACCTGTTGCTCCCCTCTCACCTGGGAAACCTCTTGCCCCTTGAGGACCAGCTGGACCCATAGGACCAGTGGCACCTGTATATCCAGTGTGCCCTTTAGCACCTGGTTCACCTTTCTGACCTGTTGTACCTGGGCTACCAGCTACTCCCCTCTCACCTTTTGCACCAGGTTCACCTGGTTTGCCATAACCTGAAACACCTGGAGCACCAGGAGCACCAGTTGCACCTTGTGGACCTTTGGGGCCAGCAGGGCCAGGCATACCTGGAGCACCATTCTCACCTGGTTTACCTGGAATTCCAATTCCAGGAGCACCTGTTTGACCTTTTGGACCAGGTGCACCCATGGGTCCAGTTTCCCCATCACGGCCAGGTGAACCTGATTTTCCTGGTTCGCCAGGAAGCCCAGACTTGCCAGGTCTTCCAACACCAGGCTCACCAGGCTTTCCGGTAGCGCCCATTGGTCCTTCTGGACCTCTCTCACCTGGGGGCCCCTGAACCCCAATACCCCTTTCTCCTTTTGGTCCTGGTGCACCAGGAATACCTGGATGTCCTTTAACACCTGGCGCACCCTGTGGTCCCACTCCTCCTGGCAGACCTGCTGGTCCAGGTTTGCCTGTTGCAGAAATGCCTGCTGGTCCAGGGCTACCAACAGGACCAGGCATTCCTCTGGGGCCTTGATGACCAGGTGCACCAGTATCTCCTTTAAGTCCAGGTGCACCTGTGGCTCCAGGTTTGCCAGGTCCACCTGGAGTACCAGGTTTTCCAGGTGCTGAGTAACCAGCAGGACCAGGTGGTCCAGGGGGTCCCTGTGGCCCTGGCAGTCCTTCACCATCTTCTCCTCGTTCTCCAGGGGGGCCAGGAGGTCCAGGTGGGCCTGGCTCACCAGGGGTGCCTGGTTCTCCTGCTACGGATACCACTGTAATAAAACAAAAAGCATATCAGTGGCAATATTCATTCTGTACATCAGTGGCAATAATCAGTTATAGATGGAATTGCCACTTTGGAATTGAGTTCTTGTAATTTGATGTTGACAATACACTATTAGTACAATATACCAGTATAAACATTATAATATACAGTGTTTCTAGAGATCTGGAAAGATTTTAGAAATGTTTCACTTAAAGTGGTCCTATAAACATATAGTGCCTTGTTAGTGATTGTTTGACTAAAGAATGGTTCACAGATACAGAAACAGGAAGTCCGTATCAAGTTGAGCTTCAGTATGTAAGTATGCTCTACAGATCTTTTAAGTCTTTTTTTTTACTCAAGAAAAAACAGTGTTCATACATCAGAAATAAGACATTTTACATTTCAAACCTTGTGTATTGATGCATGACAAATCTATACATATACATTTATAAATATGTTTGTATGTTAAATTATTTACATTTCTTATATATATATATATATTTATTTTTCATTTTTGTGAATAAAGTACTTGTTTCAAATGTTATATTTTAACCTTAAATCTTATATCTGAGATTCTATTTAATTTAATTTCAGAAACATTTCACTTCCTGCAATTGCATGCTGTAATGTTGATAAACTTGACTTGACAAAGGCATTCCAGAATATTTATCAAAAGGCTCAAGGGATATAACTCTTTCTTAAATATTGTATTGTAAATTTAACTTAAAATCAAGGCAAGGCAAGGCAAGTTTATTTATCTAGCACATTTCGTACACAATGGTAATGCAAAGTGCTTATCATAAAAGAAAGTAAAATAATCATGAAGAAAAATAATAACAAAATTAAAACAAGCAATTTTAAAACTTTTAAAATGATTAAAACGTTTACTTTAAAATGGACTTAAAAACAGTTAGAAAATGATTTTAAAATAAAATAAAAAAACAGTGAAAATATAGTGCAATCAAGAGGTAAAATCAGAGGTACTTCAGCATTAAATGTAATTTATATATTTTGTATTCATACTACATATATTCATAACAATCAGTTGTCTGTTTTACATGACTTTATCTGTTCTTTTTTGTGCATTTTGTAGTTCCACTTCAGAATATAATCCTTGTTTTAAAAATATATATTTATGTGGCTGTGGCTTCAGTTTTATGATTGCTTTCATGTGGTCAAATCTATTGGTTTGTAAACTGCACCATACCAAATGTCATTATTTTAGGCACAGCTTTTATGAAACAAAACAGATGTGTCTAGATTTTGCTGTGACACACCCAGACAAATCACTTTTCAACATGTCTCTAAGAAGCTAATTTATATACCTAACTTTCAAAGGTTGGTTGGTTTTGATGTGCATATACTTCAGAATCTAAAACAGCACTGAATTGCTTCTACTCAAACAAATCATATCAATATGTACAGTATTTTATTGTACAGTAATTCCAATTTAAGTATAA
This sequence comes from Carassius auratus, assembly GCF_003368295.1. Taxonomy (NCBI): domain Eukaryota; kingdom Metazoa; phylum Chordata; class Actinopteri; order Cypriniformes; family Cyprinidae; genus Carassius; species Carassius auratus. The sequence continues at coordinate 88,512 of NW_020523890.1, read as the reverse complement.
CTTCTATAAATATATTTGAGCTTTGCAGATTTCATCAAACCATACAGTTATGCACAATATAAGAAAACAGATTAAAAAAATTTTTTTCCATACAGTACATCCTTCAGCTTATTGTTTAACACTCCAGACTGGAATTTAGTGAAAGATATTATAGGACAACGATGTATGAATTTTAAATAGAACTAAAGAATCAGTTTTATGTAAAATGCATTTTTGCTACCTAAAAAATTATTTTAAAAAAATGTGTTCAATAATAAAATCAAAGACAGCAGAGCAGACTTCATAGTATGATGCATCTTTAAAGATATGGCATGTTTTAGCCTACAACAAATCAAAAATTTGAATATTCAAAACCTTACACAAGTTGCATCACACTATTGGAGGAAGCACTGTGTATCAGCAACCAATCAGTGTGCTGGATTCTAATCATGCAGCTTTGCTATGTGCATACCTATTTTTTTATTTTTTATTTTTTTACCTAAAATTAGTTTTGCCTCATTTAGATCAAGTACCACAGACAAAAGCACGCTGCAGAAAGCAAAGGAAAGCTTTTTAAAATTTTATACATACCATGGCTTTTTACTGAGTAAGGCTGGTACTGAGGGGCCTTCACCACCTTCTTGACAACATATCTCTCACCATGGGCAGCCGTCAAGGCAACCAGGAGAAGAAGAATGCTTGCTACTCGTAGTTCCATTTTCAGAGGTCAAATCTGCAATGAAATTGAAAGAGTTAGATGTGATGATGTAATGAAAACTGCTGGTGGTGAAAGCTGAAATATTATAATGGAACAATTGGTTCAGCCATTTTTAAAGTAAACAACAGCTGACAACCATAAACAATGATTTCATCTTCCAATCCATTCATAATAACTTGGTTGAAACCATAACTCAAAAGTAGTAATAAGAGCACCCTCCCATCTGCACCTGCTGATAGATGTCATTCAATATCAGGGCCTAGTAACCTAAAGCCAAAGGAAAAGAAGAAAAAAATATGCAAACCTACCGGCATACTTGGGTTCCAAATAAATAAGAAGTTCAACACAGCCGTGGCTCCCACTTCTGAATATCCTTGTGGTATGAGCCAGACAGGATCTGCTGCTGCCTAGCACAATGATGAGGGTTTTTATACCATATCTGGCCCTTGCATCATTAAAAAACACCTACCACACTAGTACCTCCCCTCTCATCGCAAGGCTGTAATTACCAAGCAGATTTGCCCACTGTTGGCATGTCACTTCAGGATGGCTTTTTCTTTTTTCTTTAGACCCATGATTAGATCTTGTTAAGCTCCCCTCAAAGCTGCAAAAGATACACTTTAGTCCTAAATTTGGGTCGAACAATGTCATTTTTAGGGTATGGATAGCCTGTATGATGTGGATTTCCCTATTTAATGTTGGTATCTTTAGAAACATGATGTAAACAATAATTCACTCACAATATAGTTTGACTTTCTTACAGTGTACAGTGTGGTCTATCTATCTATCTATCTATCTATCTATCTATCTATCTGTCTGTCTGTCTGTCTGTCTGTCTGTCTGTCTGTAGATATATATAGATTGAATCCAAAAAATCATAAATTGCACAAAACAGTACTGACCCCAAAAAATACTGTTGCAAAATGAATAATGTGAGTTACTGTCTACACCATATTTCTGTTCAGACATATAAAAAGTGTGTATAAATGCTAATTTCTTAATAGAATGATTTCAAAATGTTTTTAAGCCATCACAGGGCTGCTATTGAAAATCACTTTTCCAATTTCAGGCTTGTCTGGTTGTCTTTACAAATTCCTCAGTTTTTTGGACTGTCTGGTGCATCTGAATTTCTCCCAGAAAAACATATACAAAAGCAGACAGATCCGGCAGGTTGGTGTGGTAACGGAAAACCTCCTGCTGTCCATAACAACAAACATGATGGATCCAAATGTGCCTGACCATTAGAGAACATATTTAACTCTTTTCCTTGAGAAATGCACATACAGGGGCCACTCTGACTCTGTTTGTTCAGCGTGTCTGTACGGAGAGTGTGTCAGGCTTTCATAAAATGTACTATTTCAGGCCAAACAAGTTTATGGTTCTTTACGTGTGTATTTTTGTAAGTGCTTCAACCAGAAACAGCTAATAAAGACTATATAAAAAGACGCTCTGGAAAATACATCTGACTTTGACTTCTTTACCCTCTTGTGTGGGGGTTACGCTGAGAATTTCACGAAGCGTCCAGAAGGGGGCGCACATTTTGTACAGTAGCCTTTAAGAGCATGCCTGTAAATGTTTCTGGATTTGTCAGCAACGTCTTCATCATTAAGCATTTCTGCCATTATGGTCCTTTCATCATGTTTTATTTCTTTAAATTGGGTCTTCTCACAAAGCTCTCCTTCATTTTCCGAGGCTGCTTTTTCAGGATTTTTTCCCAATTTATTTTTGGGTGCATGGGAAACGTGCACACCCAATTAATCATACCCTCTGCAACACAAGAGTGGTCTTGAGGTATGATCATGATGAGCTATGTGCGGCAGTCAACAGCTCCCAAATCTTTACATAATAACATATACCGTATGGTTGAGCCCACATATGATTTTATATATGATGTAGGCCTACTCCTGTTAACTGAAGCAGGAAGACCAGGTTGAATGGAAGATCCCTTTGCACACATGATGGAAGAGTTTTGCCACATAGCATATCATTAAGTGTTCCTTGAACATGAAGTTTGTTTCAACATCTCCAATTTTTAGAATTAGTCTCAATCATATAATTTTCCAAAGTGGTGCCTTAACATACTAAATAGTTTTGAATGATTGCATTTGACAAGCATTGTTTTAACATGTTCAGCTCCTGAAAAAAAGAACTTCTTAGACCTGGTAAAATAGGAGATGTTTTATAGATGTGGCATGACATCTAAAAGAAAGATCTCAATATCAGCTGTCAGCAGCATGTGTTTGATTATGGTCTACACTCAGACATTTAATGTCTTCCAAGACAGTATTTTTCCTCTTCCTTTGATTCTGATAATTTATTCACTCTTGTGTTGCTTTAAACCTTTATGTTATTTCATGAAAAAGTTTGGAAAAGGTGAAAATGATTATTATATTGATCATTTACAGTGACCAGGTAAGTTTGGGGTCAGTAAGATTATACACAAAATGCATGTGATGCTTAATATCTTTTTTTTTTTTTCAGGATTCTTTGATGAATAGAATGCAATCAATTGAAATACACATTTGTGACAAAAAAGAAGTCTTTATATTCGTTTTTAAAGAATTGAATGCATCCATGCTAAAATAAATAAGTATTAGCCTAATTGCTTTAAAAAACAACTCTGAAAAGTATTTGCCATGCTCACTAGCTTGATAGCTTTGTGTTATGAACTAAAATTTTATTAGCTAATTGAGCTGAATTTGTTGTTGAGTCACTGAGTTGATTCAAAAGATGAAATCGTTTAAAAGAATCATCCAAAAACAACTTAACAAAAGTTCCCTTTCAAGGGAACTTTGAACTGCGTCCTCTAGGGGGCGCTATGGGGAACACCTCATCGTGAGTGTACACATGAAGTCTCTGCACACTTTCTGAAATCCACCCTGTGGTAAAATCGCCCCCAATTAATGCTTCATGCTCTTTCTTGAATTGGTAAAAGCCCGTTCATCTTGGGCACCACTCCACCTATGTATGTATCTAAACAGGGTGTTGCTACTAGAGATCTGTTGAGACAGCTCTTTCAGCAAGTTATGCGAAAGCTAGCGGTAGCCCCTGTGTGACAGGCAAGACTTAGTATTATAGAAGAATAAAATGCTAAGTTCTTAGCCGTATCAGTTTAAAGGAATCTTTCCTGATTCCAAACCTTCAGGTCTACCCTGGGCCGAGGCCCTAACAATTAAGTTGGGTATGTAGCTTAGGCCTTTGGCCATTAGGTCTACTGTCACAGACAGCCGTCTAAACGTACCAGGGGCAACTCCCATGGAAATGGTAGAGTTGTTACTTAGTGTTCGCCATGATTCTGGCCTGCACTCCCCTCAGCATGGTGGCGTGGGTATACTGTTCCCCATAGCGCCCCCCTAGAGAACGCAGTTCGATGTTCCCTTGAAAGGAACAGAAAGGAAAATGTTACCCTGAGTAGGGAACGAGACACTGCGTCCTCTAGCTCCCTGCCATGCTTCGGACGCAAGCTTCAGATGAAGAAGTGAATGACGTGTTCTCCCGGTGGTTGCTTATAGTCGCGCCGATAGTGACGTCAGAGGCTGTCGCTGGCCAACAAGTTTGGTGTTTTTTCAATGTATGCTTCAGACACGGGTCATGACAAGGTGCAAATGCAAATGCAAATGTAAAAAATGCAAATGTAAAGTAATTATTCATAAAATGAACTGATCTGGTTCTTGTGTTGAACTCACTGACTCAGTGATCTGATTCTTTAGTTAACAGCTGATTGGAAGGCAAGAGTATCAGAGGAAAATAACAGCACATGGGTTAGGAATGACTATGAGAATTTACATTTCTGAGTGAACTATCCCTTTAAGTGCGTTTTTACACCATGAACACTTTCCTCTCTGCTGCTGACAACAGTTCTTTCTAAATGTGTCATTGCACCTCCTGCATGAAGTCTCCAGCGAACATTCATTTTTGCAAACTATGTTTGTGTTTACAACCCACTAAAGAGGCGCAAGTGACTTAAAATGCTACTAACATTTAGTTTAATGACAGAGCAAGTATGGGTGGAGTCTGTCTTTTTGTAACATTTTCAGGATCAGATAATTTATGTCCTCCTTTTAAAAATGGTCAAAAAGAGCAGCATGGAAGGTTTTTCATCCCTCATCTCAAAACCTGAGAGCTCAAGATGTGTCCACCTGATGAAACCATGCTTGTGTTTGCTGTATAGGTCATTAAAAGTCTGTATTGTCATGTGAGTGATTTAGTTTTCTTTTTATGAGCTGTGTGATAGGGCCATAAAATGGCACAGCACTTAAGTTACGGTGACTTCACTTTGCAGTAACAGAGGAAAAGATGGAGAATGAACGAAATACACTTCTTTCAGCCATGCAGGCCTCTGTTAAACTCATTACACTCTATGACCCTCTTGTTGTGGTTACTGTCTTACTTTATAATAACTATTATGCCTGAATTGTAGGCATTAATAAAAGTAACAAGATACTGTATATCTAAATTAATTGGCTGCTGGTGCATATGTATATTCATTTCCATTACAGACACTAACATTCAACTATAATGATTTCTAAAGGGGACAGTTGACCCAAAAATTTTCATTCTGTCACCATTTTGCCATCCTCATTTCATTTAAAGTTTTTACTGAGTTTCTTCTGCATAATACAAAAAACAGTTGAATCAATTGAGTGATTATGGACAATAAATGAAAAAAATTTAAAAATTCAAAATATCTTCTATTGTGTGCCAAAAAAGAAAGTCACAATTGATGACAAATTTGGTGACGAAATTGTGTGAACTACAGGTTTATGTAAAAGGTGTCATATGATGCTTTTAAAAGATCATTATTTTGGGTATTTGGTGTAACAGAATATGGTGACATGTTTTAATGTTAAAAAAAAACATGGTTTTTAAAATACTGTAGATTATTGTAGGTCCTCTATGCCCCTTTCAATAGTGTTGTTTTCTACAAAGCCCCTCATTCTGACAAGCGTAGTCTGCTCTGATTTGCCAATTTACCCAGTGCATTGTACAAGCATACTAAGCTGACCTGCTGAGTAACCTGGATGACAGGGGGAAGGAGGAATCCGACATAGTGGCCGAATTGCATTGGGCCACAGATTTGTCCCTCTGGACCACCAAAGAAACGTTCATAGCTATCGTCTGTTCTATGGCAGCAATGGTGGCCACAGAGCAGCATCTGTGGTTGAATCTGTCCGATATGCAAGATAAGGACAGATTCTTCCTCCTAGACACCCCACTCTCGCCCTCTGGCCTTTTCAGCGACTCAGTCAACATTGATAGATTTCAGGAAGCGAGGAAGCAAGCGGCGGGGTTCCTGCATTTCATCCCTCTTTGCTTTCAGGCCCATGGGGCTGCTGAACAGGAGCAGCCCCAGCAGTCAAGCTCCTCATACCGCCAGTCTCAAAAACAGAGCATTCTAACCCGCACTCCTCCACAGAAAGATCGAGGTCCAGGGCGTCAATCTCAGTCAGGGATTTTCTAGACCGAAAACGGATCTGCAGACTGTTATCTTGTCGAAGAAGACCTCGACTAAGCGGTCCTGACACCACCACCGAGGACAGCCCACTCTGCAGAGGGAAAGATAACACCTCACTATAGTGTGCACGATCCTCCTCAGTGCCCTCACAGAGATTTACTGCCAGAAGGAAACAGTATGCCTTATAGTGGATGTTTTTCACTTCATGGTGCGAACAGCGACACAGTCAACTGCCCAATTAGTACAGTTCTGGAGATTCTAGAGGAGTGCTTCTCCACAGGGTTATCTCCCTTCACTCTGAATGTATACATGGTGGCCTTAGCTGTGTACCACACCCTTCTGGGTGGTCAGTCATTGGGAAGACCCACTTGTCTCTCGTTTCCCTCGCTGCATCCTGAAGCTGCGGCCAGTACAGCACACTAAGGTGCCCTTATGGGACACGGCTGTGGTTCTGGAGGGCTTATGCACTGGATCAACCTGAGGTCAAGTGTTTGGGCTACAATAGTATAGTGCAGGTTTGAACATCCAACCTTCATTAGCTTTAGTAATGTGTTGTTTGAAGATACATTTAAAAATGTTTCTGGTTCACTTTCCAGTTGCCAGAGCATTTCCTCACCCAGAAGTACATGCTATATAATAATTATTGGTTGATGCAACAGGGAGCTGCCTTTGAGTGAGAGCTAAACATACCCCATCTGGATTGGCACACAAATTTGAGATTTCAATAAACTAACTGTACCACTAAAAGCTACTTTGAGTCTCATGAATGGAAGGGTGGATGGGAACTACTAAATGAGATTGTTGGTGAAATTATAGGGTCTTGGAAATAGACACTCTGAAACCGGTCTCTGGGACGTTATTCATCAAGCATGAAATGTCAAGCGATCCCACCATAGTTATTTGTCTCAAGTGGCAATATAAAGATCACAAATACTTTGAAAAACTTGAAAGTGAAAGGTGTGTTGATGGTGACAAGTGCGCACCTCTGAGATAAATGTATGGCGTTACTTGCTTTTCATCTCAGCCTATAGGTGGGTCTTCTAAAAGCACTGGCAACAAAGAAACTCTTTCTTTGGAGTTGGTATGTTTGATCCTCTACCTTTCAGACATGTCTCGCCTGTTACTCTTTTATAACAGCATGGGAGAAAAAAATATACCCTTTGCTTCAGGGAATCAGAATCACTTTAAGGAATTGGTTAAATAAAGCTACCTAATGACTTTTTCAGAACATAAATTTTGCTGGTTAAGTCCTGTATTTAAAGATAATAACTGATCCAAGAGTGTCTTCCAAAGATAATTGCAGGTTTTCTGTCTGCAAGAAACAATTTGAGCAGTTTTAGAGTAAAACACGACAACATCTAAAAGCATAAAGAATACTTTTGAGTTTAGGAAAGTGTTCTGAAATTCAGTAGTCAAGGCATTGTGAAATATCATAATAGACACACAAAAAAGACATGGCTTTATCAAGTGGATCAATTGTTAACACTGCAAGAGTTCAGCGACATACTATGGACTATGTTGACAAGAGTGATGTGATGTGGAAGTATTACTCATGAAGCTTACACTGGTAATACCTGAAGGAAAACAGATTAAATTATCAAATTTTCAGCAGTAAGAAAAAAATGTATTTTAAAACTTGTTTTGTAGAAAATCACAGTTATATATGATATGAGAACAGTAGGACCTGTAGATGGGGTGTATGTGTTTTTAAAAAATATATATATATAATTATTTTTTCAGAATGACATATTTTTTTTTTCTCAAACATAGTCTGTGGGGTAAAACGCCCCCATCCAGGTGGGGTAAAATGCCCCCAGGGGGCAATGGGCAATTACTCAAGTCAAGTCAAGTCACCTTTATTAATATATAGCACTTTAAACAAAACAGACTGTGTCAAAGCAGCTTTATAGTAACACATAGGAAAATAGTGTGCCAATACAAAATTACAATAGTAAACACTCAATTTTCAGTTAAAGGCAGTTCATCGCTGAATTCAGTGATGTCATTCAATTCAATTCAATTCAAGTTTATTTGTATAGCGCTTTTTACAATACAAATCGTTACAAAGCAACTTTACAGAAAATTATGTTTCTACAATATTTAGTAGAAGCTTATGGTGGTGACTGTCAGTTTGTGCACGTTTGACAGGATTTTAGAAAAAAAAATTAAGACGTAGTCAGCTAGACGATGAACATTATCAATATTATTAATTAATAGTTATTATATGATGCAGTCACACATGTAGCAATAATTGTTAGTTCTGTTTGTTGATTCAGGGTTAGCATCATCTGAGGACCTCTGAGGGTCAGCATCATCTCTTCTCAGGTGTTCTGGATCCAGCACCATTGAGTTTAAATAGTATCTGTGCAATCAAGTCAACTATATTGCTGCAAATTAAGTAACTATATACAATATAATTAACTATAGACTTATAGTGATTTGTATTGTAAAGTTATTAAGTTCCCAATGTTTCATTTTATAATTTCCTGTTAGTTCATTAGCATATGAAGTGGTCTGGGTTACAGTCTGAGCTAAAATTATATAGATCTGTTAAGTTGTTTAAATATAATTTTCTAAACTTCAAATGCAGTGAAGTGTTTGTTCAAGTAGACTTTGTTACTATAAACTTAAAATTTGATTTGCATTCTTAAAGACTGTTCACCAAAGACTACATCTCAGTCTGGAAGAATTTCCTGCACATTTCACCACCAAAATAAGCTGTAAAGGTCAACATTAGCATTGTGAATGTAAGAGCCTCACGCGTTAATATTTGAATTGTATTTCAGGGCAGTTCATGAAGACAGATAATTAAAAGATGTTGTGACAACCTGGACAGAAGTCAGTTCCAGATCCACCCTCTTAGGTGGACTTAGGTGCATGCAGATATTACTCAGGGACATTAACAGGGAAAGTACCTTATTTAATAATTTTAATGTTAACTGCTTAAACATACTTTTTCTTTTCTCTTGTTTGCACCTAAAAGCCAATTCACACCACCATACTCCAACAGGGTGAACACACTGTCCGAAGAAAATAAAATAACCCCGTTTCTTTTGTTGTTGCAGTGTGAACTGACCATAATGCTGTATGTTAGGTGTCACGATCATCAGCTGGAGTGCCCATGAACTCCAGTAGAGGGACTCCACTCAGAACTCTGTATTTGGTGCCATTTCCATTCATTTTTTTTTATTGTGCCAGGAACATCATTAGTATTCACAGTTGTTGCTGATTTATGCTGAAATGGTATTGATAAATGTACTCTTTATATTAATAAGTCAATTTAAATTATATTGTCACTGTTTTTAAGTGGCATTGTCTGGAGATTTTTACAGTTTTTCATTGTCAAATTTCTGTTTGATTTATTTTGAAGGGGCAATTTATAATCTATATAAAAGGAAACGTTTACGCATATGTAGATTTTATATCTTTATACACAGTTTGAGTAAACAGGAATATATTCTGTGAAAATGTTACAGCTGCATGTGTGTAACGAAGGTGCACGAGGAAGACGCTATACAAAAGGGGTTCTTTTAATGATCGCGGGAGAATAAGGGCACATCCAACATAATACATTACAATACATTAAGATACAATATCACATTACATTAATCACGGACCAGAAGGAACTCAAAAGACAGGGTATTTAAGCACAGGCAATCAGGGGAATAGAGACAGGTGGGGATTAATCAATTAACCAAACAAGAACAGGAAAATGACCAAATAGGGAAACTCAAAGTCCATGTACGTAACAGAAAACATGTTTAAGTAAATTGAGAGAAACTGAGTTTATTTAACTTACAAGACTTTGTTTCATATCACAAGGTTGCTACTTTGGCATAAGATTGAGAGCATGTCTCACAACAAATGCGTGAGAGCTGGCAACCCTGGTCTTAGTTATTTATCAATTTTGGTAATTTGCAGGTCATGTCAAAAAGTAGAAACAGCTGTATTCTGTTCGCTTGACTCATGTAAGATAATTTTCTTCCAAATGGGATCATTTCGAGCTTTTGGTATGATATTTGGACATTTCCAATAGCTATTAAAGTTAGAAAAGTTGCAGTGTTCTTTTTTAAAATGGTCAATAAATACAAAGTGTTAAACCTTGCATTTCCTCTTTGAGTAAACATTAGGCCTAGATCCTGTTTAAATAATCGTGTTGAAGCAAGACCTACATTTCCAGACAGTTATAGTAACGTATATTTGTGGTCTAATGCATTTATAAACTACGCCAGTCATAAACAGTTGGAGCCCGGATGAGTAGACAGGTCCTCAGCGGAAAGTCTGGGCTAATATAGGAGCTTGGCACCAAACTATGAGACAACCTCAAGAGCATTTGACTGTGAGAGCTGCAGTGATCTCTGTAATTTCAGCATGTGCCAAAGTTGCTCTTCAGGAACCACAACTGATGACCTGTTGACTTTTAAGAACCACATCTAAGGTGGTCTTTCTGCCCCACATAATGATCTCTTCTGAGGTTTTTTCCTCAGTAGCAACTTTCCAGCCTCGGATCAGAAGTGAACACTATGAAGTTTACTGTTCCAGAACGAGCAAAATTCATTTTTGTTAATTTTTTTCCCCATATGCTATAGCCCTGGGTTGTGTGATAAGAGATTCTTGAGAATTAGGCTATATAAATTAAATCAATTTTTTTGGTAGCTTTGAAATGCAGTATACTTTGCATGAAGTGTTGCATTTTTGTTTTTAAAGGTGTATTTGTTGATTTAAGGGGACACGTAAGCTATTTGCAGTTATATATGAATAAATTCAGAGAGGGCAGTTTGTGGTTTTATGATGTACAAATAGAACAGCTGAAACAACAGAGCTAAACTTGCCAGAAACGTGGGTTTAGAGCCTTTGGTAAGTTGTGTTTGGTTGAAATTCAGCTATTAGTGGTAGAAATAAAACTTCAAATTTCCTTTTCTACAGATGTTCCAATTTAGAACTGACAATTGCAGACAAATTACCTTCAGAAGATTTTCGTACTTTGTTTGATTTGCTTTTCCTTAAAGATTTGCCCATGCTATCCGCTCATTCATCCACAAACCAAAGCAGACGCCAAGCTCCAAACATTTTCATCTGGACAGGTTTTCTTTATCCTTCATCACCACTTAAGAGGCAATTTTGCTCAGAAATAAACTAGCCTTTACTTACTTTCTAAACATGGCATCCTTGCATAAACTACTTATGAATGGTACATGATGTATAAATACTGTATAAATTTAGTCATGAATTCAGAAATGATCCTCTTGTTTGACTGGGAAACAAATCATCACTTTAAAGACTTTTGCCTTTTGTTTTTTAACAAAGTCGAACATTAAAAGTCAATTGAAATTTTTTATCGGTGTTAAACTACATTTACAGGTTTCCGTCTGTGTGGTAGTTCCATTGAAATTAGCCAAATTATATCGTTGGACCTTGGAAATCCACTGTAGTCTATACATTTACCCTCCATTATCTTTTCTAAGTTCCGTGACATTTCTGAAACGCCCTACTAAATTAAAGGACAGAAATGCACCAGAGCCCGACATTATGAGCTGTGTGCTTTTTAAAGCAGCGCCTACTCAATCTCCATCTATCTTAATGTGAGATAAGCGGCTGACAGTCAACTTCATGCCAAGCGCTCATTATTGTCAATATGCAAAAGCTATTTTTGATATTCCTAAACTGTGACAGGTTTCTAAAGGTTTGAACCTTTGCATACTTGCAAAGACAAATTTTGTGCATTAATATGTTTGGATATAGAAGTGCATAGTTTTTATGCCACTAATAAATCATGATAGTGCCTCTGACATTTATATGTACCTTTGTTTTTATAAAGTCACTTCTCTTCTCAGCCAACAAACTCTTTACAGTAGCCCGGTTCAATTAAAACACATTCGCCCACTGTGCTTAATTAAAACCAGATTGATGTATTGTAGATGAGGAGGAAAATTATTATGAGAGATCCACCTTTTGGACAATGTTCAATATGAAAAGCTACTGATTAACTGCTTCTGCATAAACACAAAAACAGGTTTTTAAGTCTTTTTTTTTTTTAATCATTTAAAAAAGGTAAAATATTTAGAATCACAAAATCATTTGATTTACTCATCAGCCATAGTAAAATAAATGGTCATTTTATACACTTAAACATAAAGCTAGAGGGTGCCAGAGATGTTGTGACGTAAAATTGTACATTGTGGTTTAACAGGTGTCTTGATGTGAACTTTATGAAAATTGATGTCATGCATCATTTTCACTGTGCAACTGTGATTGGTGGTCTCATAATTTCTCAGCATGTGCCACTGGGAATTGCTTGTGCATAGTTTCTCTCCCACCAAGCTACGATTTGTTTGGGTGTGTTCATTTCTAATTACTGCATGGCTGATGCTGTTTGTAGTTTGTTAAGTGCATGTAAAGGAATGGTTAGTCTTTAATCAACAGTGTTATATTCCGGATGAATCCGCATAGTTGCTGTAAAAGAGTAAATTTAGTTGGTCAGAACTTGTCTAACTTTTTCTCATGAAGAGTACACACTATTTTAAAAGTCATATTGATTATTATAATCATAATAGTGCTTTATTGTCTGAACCGTCAGAAATGTATCCTTTAGATTAAGTAGCTGCTTCTGGGTATTGATCTTAATTGCAAATGCAAATTTGCGTTTCCGATTGTTTTGCATGAATAGTTTTTTTTTTGTTTTTTTTACAATTTGTACTTGACCTGAAATGAACACCCTATTTAAATGCATGAAATATGCGTAAGCTTTTTTTGTTGTGCAATGCAGCAGATTCACGTGATCAACTTTAAAATGAGTGAAACTTCACATGTAAAACTATGAACACAGACTATTGGAATAACCGGTTTTTGCACATTAAAGTTCATATATGAGCAGATTTTTCATTTTACAATTAAATCAACTAAACTGCAACAAATATAATTGCCTGGATACATTTTTCCTTATATTCTACTGATCATTCCAGATATTTTAGAAGTACTTTGTGCTTCACTACTTTTTGGCTGAATTTATGCTGTCATAAAAAAAATACAATGACGTATAAATAAGAAAATTATACAGAATTATGGGTATGGGTAAATAGTTGTGGTTTTAACCACCCTCAATTGTTAAAATGACTTTTAACTGTAACAGAGAATTTGAGGGTTAACACACTAAAAACAAGGATAACAATGCCATAATGTGAACTTCCATGAGTCAGCAAAAGCAATTACTGTCCTTCTCAGAAGCAGGGATACAGTAGGGTTAGGAAAACTACTTTAAATGTATATTACACTCGGGTCCTCAAGTTCAAAACCAAGTCAAGGGAACCACCCTTGAGCATACACTCAGTTTAGTGCCAGCATGGCAATATTGTTTTACGATTCCAAGATCTATAAATGTCCATATTTATTTAATAGCTTGTTATGTCATATTTAAACTCAATATCTTAATTTTCCCTTAATTAACACATTCGAGCCATAAGTTTTCTATGGGCATCGACCAATTTCACAAAGTCATTAGTCCATATAGTCCAGCTGATTAGGTTAATAACCCATAAGTAGAAGATAAACAGGTTTCCTATTATGGTGTGTTCATGAATCTATATTTACTTCTCAAAAACATCTGCATGCAAAAGGAACCATTTACTTCAAGTTCCAAAGCCAGTTCACCTTGCCAAATTGCATAGTTCCTTTGCATACTAAACAAATTTAATTTTAGCCCTTAAATAGCACTCTGATGACAAATTGGAAGGCAGCTGAAGTTTGTCACTGCCATTGTTACATGTTAATTAGACTGACTGCATGGCTGTCAAACATGCTAACAATGAGCATTCAGTCCTTTGTGTGACGGTACCAAGGCTAGACAAAGTAGAGAAAGATGTGTGCTGGGAATGAGCAAATCCCATATGCCTTGCTGTGGGATTATTCTACACATCACACTACAGGCCATGTCTGGGAGCCAGGATGCATGGTAGGAGCCTGTGGTCTTTGCCTCTCCCCCGGTGTCTCCAGTGGTCTACACTGTGACTATCCCCTGGTGGCCTGGCTCCAAAACCGAAGGTAAAGAAAGCTATGGAAATGACAGCGTTGCTTATAGGGGTTGAAAAATAGATATGTTTTGATCATCCTTTGGGGTGTTTATTCTCGGATTTCCTCACTATAGCATTAGCTTCTTCAAGGAAACTGCAAATTAGGGATGGTTCTATCTTTATGTTTTTTGGTACCTTACCATTATTGCTATCCAAAGGTTGCAAATTAAGATTCTCCTTGTGTCTCAACAACCACCGAGGCCAGAAAAATGCGTCATAAAGAATATGTTGCAATCGTTTGTGGCTTATTTGCTAAAACTGGCCGAGATGCACTTCCTCTTATGTACCATACCAGTTCACACAGTCGTACTATATTTAAGCGGCTACCTGACGCTCACAGTGTGATGTCTTTTTGTTCAGATGCCCAACAGATGTCTCAGTATTATTGCATCTATGGCAGCAATAGATGACTGAGCATCTTTGTGTTTTACTTAAAGTAAAAGCTCTCCTAGAATATCAATTCTGTCAATATTAATCCGTGCAAAAAATAGTGCATCAATTTCTGCATATTTGCATACATTTTTTGGAATAATATTAGGGTATATATTGTGCAGATCTTGTGCAAATTTTACTATATGCACATCATGTAATGTTACCACACTGTAAGTATGACCACAGGTTCACTAACGCTAACCTATCTAATGTTTACTCTCATGACACATTTTGTCGTGAGTCTTAGATCATAAAATGGTAGCACTTTATATCCCCATTAAATTCAGACATCAGTAAACACGAACAAAGTATATAACCGATTCCAATTGGAAGTACAGGGTAAGTTTCCAATACATTTCTATATAAAAAATGTTTTGAAGTAAACACAGGCCTTTTAGATGTCTATCTTTATATTTAGAAGCACGAGATGTTTTTTTGTTTTTACTCTTTTCCTCTGTCTGTGGTGTAGATATTTATAAAGATGACTGGTTCTCTACCACAATTTGTTCTGTAACTGTTGATTTTTGCATCCATCCTGTTTCCTCATGTGTAAAATGACCATCTGTGCCGAAGCCTTTAAAGATCCCGGGCTTCCCTCCAGGGGACATGCTGACTGGCCATATAAGCAAGTATCTGCACCAGATTGCTTTATTATTTGAGTATTGGTGAGCATAAACAACAGCTGAAAGGTCAAGTGAAGCTAGTTTAAATCCAACCTACTAAAACTGTTGCAATACTGCAAGTGTGTGTGTTTGCAGTCTCTTTAGCCCTGAAATGTCCCAAGAGGCATCTATCAAAGAAGGGAGGGATCCTAAAGTAAACTCAAAGTCCACCCAAATGAACATCGACCCAGCCTTGCACACAAGCAGTCGGCTTTAACTGGGGGCAGAATGAGTCACTGTCAGTGTGGTCAACACATACTGTAAGTGCATACTGGATATTAAACCATCTTTGTTGAAAATGGACCCATATGGATTTACTTTGTGCATAATCACGTTTTTGCCCTAATGCACAATTGCACAGAATGCACATTATTTACAGCTTCATGCACAGCAAATGCAATGTAGAATTACACACAACCTGGATTCATTTCTGCCTCAATTTTATTTCTGTAAAAAAAAGTTGTTTTACTTAAACCTATTTTAGGCTTTTTTTTTTTTTTATCCATCATGACAATAATTTAAATACAATTAAGCACATTTCCTATTTTGCACATTTATTTATTTCAACCAGTATATATATATATATATATATATATATATATATATAGACACACACACACACATGTTGGTATATGTGGTTTATGGGGACTCTCCATAGGCGTAATGGGTTTTATTCTGTACAAACTGTATTTTCTATTGCCCTACCCCAACAACTACACCTAAACCTAACCCTCACAGGAAACTTTGTGCATTTTTGGATTTTCAAAATAACTAATTCTGTATGATTTATAAGCGTTTTGAATTACGGGACACTAAAAATTTCCTCATAAACCACCTCCTCATTGTAATACCTGTGTCATACCTATGTCATTATACAAATTTGTGTCCTGGTTAACCACATAAACAAGCTTACACACACACATATATAGTATTATTATTTCATTTTTGATATAGACACATTTTTGTGGGATATGCCCAGTAAGTGCATAACATACAAAAAATCACCATATGCTCTCTATATGCAATGCATCCCTTTAGCTAATTTGCCATATGAGTGCAGCTTATGAATACCACCTATGTATATATCAGATAAATACATACAAATAGTTTGGCACATCTGTGTTAAGGCTTTTTTAAAATGCCTTCTTGTTTATAAATACAATAAAATGAAAGCCAGTTGTACAATAGGACAAGAGTGGCAAGATATTTATTTTTAACAGGAATGGACGCTTAAGACTATGCAACAGTGAATCACTTTGACATATCACAGTCTGTCTGGTATTTTCTGATTTACGTGGATAACATATTTGAGGCATTTTGTGATTTATATTTTCATGTCCACAAACTAAACAGTCTGGTTTGAGAAATTGTCCACATAAGGTGGCTTGTCTGGAGAGCACCATGTTCTGAAGTGGTATACTGCCTGGGTTTGTCAGGCTGCCAGTTCCTCACCATGCTTGGGCTAGAAGCAGTCAGCACTGAGCCAACCTAGTCCAGTGGGTGTAAAAGAGATGCTGACTTGTTTATAATATAGTTTGCTCTCTGGAACCAATGTCAAGGCCCATAGTATGCAAAGGTCATTTCAGCCAAGAAGACATACAGCCTCAATGAATCTACATGAAGCATGAATGAACATGGCTGAAAGAATAGTTTATTATTATTTATATGGGCATGCCTATGCTTTGGCCTGTTCTTGAATAATATGGGTGTTATAAAAAAGAAAATTACTGTAAAATAATGTAAAAAAGTTGAGTTAATTTGACAGATATTAATACTTTTATTAACCAAGGATGCATTAAATTGATCAAAAGTGTTACAAAAATATATTTTTTTAAATTTAAAATCTATTCAAAGAATCCTAAAAATATATGTATTATGTTTGCCAAAAATATTATCAGCAGCATAACTGATTTTAACTTTAATAATAATGGCCATATAAACATAGTATAATGATTTCTGAACGATCAAAAGACTGGAGAAGTGGATGCTGAAAATTCAGCTTTTCCATCAAATGAATACGCAAAAATAAATATTAAAATAGAACAATCTAAAGTTATTTTAAATTGTAAGAATATTTCACAACCTTACCAGTTTTCCTGTCATTTTTGATCCTGTAAGAGACTTCTTTCAAAAACAATTTCGACCTTTGCAATGCTGAGAAAAAAAAGTGTAATATGGTCAGAATCATAAGTCAGAAATCTGATCCGTTTTTTGCAATTCTGAATCTTTATCTTGCACTATAATACATTATTCTAATAATAAAACTATAACATGTTTTAATGTGGATAAAAATATTGTCATTTGTGACCCTAGACCTCAAAACCAGTCATAAGTTGCACAAGTATATTTGTAGCAATAGCAAACAATACATTGTACAGGTCAAAATGATTGATTTTTCTTTTAAGCCCAAAATAATTAGTACATTAAGTAAAGATCCTGTTCCATGAAGATATTTTGAGCATTTCCTACCGATAATATATCAAATTTCTTAATTAATAATATGTATTGCTAAGGACTTCATTTGGACAACTTTAAATGTAATTTTAATTTTTTAAATATTGTCCTATCCTAAAAAAGAAACCCTCATATATCAATGGAAAGTTTATTTATTCAGCTTTCAGATGATGTGTATTATAAATCTCAATAAATAAATAAAAAATTACCCATATGACTAGTTTTGTTGTCTAGGGTCACGTTTGTCCGTATGCATTAAACTGTACAACCTCATCCCAGCTATATATTGTGGTGGAGTATATGTGCAGTTGTTGTGGGTTTCCTGCTCGTATTGTGGCTTGCTTTGTTGGTGTCTTCGCATGTTCTCAGCAATTTGTGCTAGTAATTGCCTACTGTCCAAGTAATTACAGTCTTTATTGTAGGCAGCCTAGTAAAACAGCATCTGCTTAGAGTATAACTGTAAAGTAAAAATGTGAATATGAGTGAACAATAGTGTCTTTGTTGTTCAGTGTCCGCTTTCTCCACTGTGACAGGATATGTGTGTCAGCTCTCCTGTCGGCCTGCGCAGGAACTCGGGCCCTGAAAGACGTTTCTGGCATGATTGGCAAACACATTCTCCGTCAACTCTGATTTTTTCATGCGTTGCTTCCATCTGGGAGCATAAAGAATACATTAGCATTGCATGTTTAGGTTAAATTGAATATTTGAGTTTATTTTCCTCACGTAAATGGTTTCATTCATAGTACGCCTCACCCAGACATGCTTGTGTCTTAGGGTTTCCACCTTGGCTAGGCTCATCTCCAGCCCTCTCATTCTTTTGTCATGCACCGTTCCTCTCAGTGATTCACTGAGGAACCGCAGAACCAGTTTAAGAGACCAGGAGTCCGGCAGCACCCTCAACACGCTGACTAAATCGAAAGACGCTGCATTTTTGTTCAGCAGATCCACTGCCGTGATAACATGTTGACAGGACTCGAGGTAGATTTGAAGCAGGGAGAGAAACACTCCCTGTGTGAACTTCCTGTCTCGTCCTGCAGAGGTCCTCCGACAGTAGCTTTCAGCAGCCTGCTGGTCTTTTTCTTCGTGGACCAAAACCTGCAGGGCCTTTTTGTGTTTGCCAGACTTCCCAAGTAAAATAGCTCTCTCCACATGAAGAAACGAGGGTGTTATTTGGTCTGTGGTAAGAAAGGGTATTGTGGTTTGTTTTATCCATGAACACTTGTAACAGTATCAAATGCCTTTAAGTTTGAATTTCAGGTATATTAGTGTACAGTAATTAACCTATTAAAGTCTTTATCTGAATGTATTATGCTCACTATATATGGCGTCCACGTTATAGAAAGGAGATTGCCAAAGTATTTGCTGTAGTTTATGTCTCATCTCTTCCTTGCTTGTTTTATTGTTGTATTCATCCTCAATTGACTGCAGTATCCATTTGACATATGATGTGACGAGCATGGTATGATGCTTTTCTTCCTGTGAACAGACAACTGGCTTGTTAAATGCATTGTTCAGTCATGGAAAACTGGCATTGAAGGGGTAATTTTTGCAGAATCTTTTGTCACTTATTTTTTTAATACTTTTTTTTCTCCTGTTATTCTAAATCATTATACTCTCTCTGACTGTTTCTTTTTTCTGCTAGTTTTCTACACAATTTGTACACTTAACTTTGGTTCTCTGGGACTGTATTACAGAAACATCCTAATTCTAGAGTCCTATCTGTTTAGTAACCATTGTGATTTCAGTTTGAAGCTAGTTAGGGCTTAATTTGAGACTTCACTTTCTGTAATAGGATCATGAGATATTGAAATGATAGCATTTATCCTGCTTTCTCTCTATTACATCACTGTGAATGGCCGGGTAAAGCTTCTGATCGTCCAGGTCTGATGTGTAAACGTGGACGGTCATGTGTTGACGCAATGCCACAAAACTGCAGAAGTTCAGAGCGAGTCGGTTTTTCATAATCAAGTTTCACTAAAATATCTTTTTGAAGGATGAGGAAGTGTTCTGTTATGAATGTTACAAATCTTTTCATATAAGATTTGTTATCTTTAAAAAAAAAATGGCAATTGAAATTAAGCTGAAATAAAATCAAAAACATTTGATGAAAAAAAAAACTTAATGAAAATGATAAATCTAAGTTTAAGTAGTTATTAACTGAAATAAAACTACATCTCCAAAAAAAACTACTTTTTTGTCAAATGTCAAAGTATATAACAAACTGACTAAAAATGAAACTGAAACTCAAATAAAAAAGGCAAAATATTAATAAATGATTAATAAAACTATAACAGTATATCAGTAATACTAAAATAACACTGTTCTATAAATATAAGCTCTTGTGTACGTCCGAATGCCAATGTAAATTAAATTCCTGGTGACCATCCATGAACACTTGCAACAGTATCAAACACATTTCAGTTTGAATTTCATTAATTACAAGTGGATAAGTCACCTTGCTGTGTAATTCACTGACTAAATATTCCAAGTAGAGAGTCAGAGCAAGTGGGTAGCTGGAGAGAATGGTAAGGACTTCTTCTGGCGCAAACGTAACATGGCTGCTTGTATGCTTCTTTGTAAAGATCAGTATCCCAGCCTATATTAAAATGAAGAGCATGTTTTAGAAAGAAACACATAGCTTAAAATGTAATAACTCTGACCTTCAAAAGTTTAGTAGTAAGATATATATATATACACACATTTTGAACATTGTATTCAGCAAAATGCATCACGGTTTTCACAAAATGTTAAGCAGCACATCTGTTTTCAACATTGATCATAATAAATGTTCTTTGTTCACCAAATCAGCATATAAAACTGTTTTCTAAAGGATCATGAAAAAAATTAATCCTTACTGACACAATAATAAATTATATTTTAAGATGTATTAAATTGGACAATAATTTATTTTAAAGCATAGTATTATTTCAAAATATTACTGTTTTTACTGTATTTTACAATACAACACAATTATAGGTAGAAATTGATAGCCTGAATGCACTGGAAGTCGCTTTGGATAAAAGCGTCTGCTAAATGCATACATTTTTTTAATTTTAATTGTAATTTATTTCCGATCAAACAAATGCAGCCTTTGAGAGCATAAGACACTTCTTTCAAAGATATTCAAAAAAATATATATTTTAATAAATCGTGTATTATAGCAAGGGTGTTCTTAGAGCAACTTCTAGATACATAGTAATAGTGTTTTTTTTCAAGGGCAAAAGCGTAAACTAGACTTCTGTGTAACTCTGCCCTCTGCTGTTGATAACTAGTACAGTTAATATCCTTGCCTCTTGGTCTCTCTGAAGAACCCAGTCTACAAATTTCCAGATGATGGGTTTATGTTCCAGATTTGAGAGTGTATTAACTATATGCTGGAACACGCTGATGTGTGAGGGGTCCTCGCTCTGCTCTTCCACAATTTTAACCCAGGTCTAAAAAACAAACAAAAAAAAAACAAACAAAGAAATGTAATTTCCTTTCTGATCCATCTTTCGTCATTGCTCTGTGGATCTTTCGAAGATTAAAAGATACCTGAATTGCATTGAAATGCTGGCCTTGACTTTGATAGAGCAATCCAAGTGTAAAAAACCTGAAATGGCAGCAAATTAGTTTGGCTTCTCACCTGAAAACAGAAAATAGCCTGTGAACACTGAAGTAGCATTAATTGATGAGCACGAACCTTCTGTGCTGTTCCAAGTCAGGCACACACATTTGGAGGTTACAGTTATTCTGCGACGACACGAGCTGGTCCAGTTTGCCGTATTCACCTTGTTCCAAATACAGCTTAAAAAGTGCTGAGTCGATGTCCTGAGGACACATTTGGCCCTGTCCTGTTGGTCTGACTTCTCTCAAGAAGTCATCCAAGAAGATTAGGTACTGCTGAAATGTCGGCCAATCGTCCCGACTTAACATCCACAGGTCCTTGGCATTGCTCACTGCTGTTGTCTGAGGTGTAAAGTCTTCACTCATAACAGGCATAGCTGGATAAAGGCTAATGATTTCCCGTGGGTCTAGTTCACCTTTACTGAAAAATTATAGTGGAAAGGTGTAGGATGTCGAAACTAGTAAACTTCACAAATGACATAAAACTGAAAAATATATATATATATTTATATTGTAAAACACATTAAGGCATTACTTACATAAAAAGATCTTTTGCTTCCACAAAAGCCTCTCTATAGAACTTTATCATTCCAGATGTACAGATGACATTTTTATGCAGATCCTAAAAGTAAAGTGATGAAATCAGGATAGATGTCATGCAACTGATAAATATATTAGTTTTCACTCCAATTATGAAGTTAGACTATATAATACATACATATACAGTACATATTTGAAAAAGGTAAGATAAACATCCACTTTGTAATTTGTAATTACTTAGTCATTTTTCATTGGTTATTACCTTGTATGAATCTTTTGGCAGGAGATCTTGAAGTCTGTCCAGCAGCATCAGAGCTTCATCAACTCTCTGATTCTTAACAAGGTCTTCAATCTGATCCTGCAAAGGAACTGGTGACAGCCGATGAATCTCTTTGTCAGCAACAACAAAAACACTTTCTATAACAGAAAAAAATGTGCCATTAAATAATGTAAAAGAAGTAAAGATACAATACATAAGCAATTAAGAACCTAAGAGAATTTACTATGACTTCTGATGAATGATTTTTGAAAGATTGATGTTGGATTGTAAATGAACCTTCTGTTGAGACGAGAGATTTGGCACTTTGTAAAGGGACAGTTTGCTTCAGCTGCTGGTCCAGAATGCTGTAGATATGAATAGTCTGATTCTGTAGCGCTAGCACATATGGGAAATGAACTGCAGCATCCACCACTCCATCAGGCCACTGTACTGGAGGATGCTGGGAAGTGCCATTCTTCATCACAAACATGCCTGCATGTCATATAGAATACTTTTACTTGTTACTTTATAAAGCAAATAAATATTTGCACTAATTATTTTTTTAAATGTAAAGGTATGTATTATATTATTTTTTTATTTGTTTACTTTATAGACGTTCATTAATGGAGTTTTCAGTTTGGTCAGTTAAATGTGAGTTATTTATCCTAAAATTCCAAGAATAAAATAATTGAAAAAAGGGGAATAAAAAAAAAAAAAAAGATATTGAATTAAATTAATTCAATAATTTAAATACAGCTACAAACTGATGAACAAAAATATATATCAAAAGTATACTAAAGGTAAATGAACTTCCATAATACTGTAGCTCAGATTATCTGGTCTTGGAAAAATGTAATCATGTTAATAAATCTCTTCTGCTTAAATCTGTTCTGAAACTTTATAGGAGACACATATTAAATAATAAAAAAGTATCTACAAAAAAATAATGTTTCCTTATGGGGACTTAATATATAATTAATTATCGTGAGTACATTCAATAAAATGTTATGTCATTTTAAGCATGCAGATAAAGGCCTTAAATCACTTTTTTTCTCTTGCACTATCATATTTTTCACATCTTTTTGTTTACCTTGTTTTGCCACTTAAAGTTTAAAATGTATTTTATAATTGTAAATTTATTTTTATTCTTACCCAAACATCCAGGCCCATTCAAAATGAATTCTCCTTTTCCACATTTGTTGGCAATGATATTTTGCTTTCCCAGGTTATGTGGGAAGAGATCGAGGGTGGTTTGGCTCTGATAATCATGGAGAAAATATCTGTCACAAGTGGCCACACACAGACACGTCCCATGCGCAGCCAGAACCACAGGTTCCTGCGGCAGAGCCACCTGTCTCACACACTCCCATCTGTCCACACACACCTTATAAACGCTCACTGTTTTCCTCTTGGTCGAAGCTGCAATGAGCTCAATGGAATCAGTCTGAACTGCTGACTCACTGATACAGAAGAGTGACACGTTCTGTATTTTCTTCAGGGCAGGAAGGAGTTCCAGGGAGAACATGTTAAGCACCGTGACCGAACCGTCCCAGAGAACTAAGAGATGATTCAGAACAGGGACCGCCGTCAGCTGGCTGACTGCTCCGCTTCGGCCCATCTGTCTCTTCCCCACCTCCCGCACTGAAAGGCTTTCTTCAGCGCTTGTGTTATTTACAGTGAGGTACTCAACGACTCCCTCTTTGGTCCCTATATAGAGGTTTTTACCAAAACACTCCAAACACTGAATGCTGAATTTGTCTCTGCCTTTCCCAGTGGGCATTTTTTGAAAAACTAGCACAGGGGTGAAGACTTTCATGGTTATTTACTCTTAATCTAGGCCTCAGCTGCAAAAATACACCTAAAAATAAATGAGAAACCTAGTACATAGGGCAGAGAAGGAAAACAGCATTTATTAGCTCAGATATCTCCTTGCGTTAAAGCTAAATAAAACAAGTAAAGAACGGTCTCACCTCATTAGCGTAGAAGCTGTCAGCTTTATGGAAGTTTATTTTTTACTCAAGTGTATTTTGACCTTGCCATGTGACTCTCATCCTGAGAGGAAGTTGGTGTCAGCAGTTTTTTTTACTGCTTTTACTCTGGCTCTGAATGGATGGTTGGTTGCACAATGCCAAATGTCTATGAAAGGCTAGAGACATAAAACCTTTAGTTAAATATTTCTTTCATGTCTTTTAAAGTGTATAAAAGTAAGCTAAAGCAGCATGCTTGCTTAAGCAAATGCATTTTTATCTCACGTGTACTTTTGCTCATGCTATCAATTGGGAGTAGGTTAGGGTTTAGTTTAGGAGTATGCATTAAAGGAATAGTTCACTCAAAAATAAAAACTTTGCAGAAAATTTACTCACCCTCAGACCATCCAAGATGTAGATGAGTTTGTTTCTACATCGGAACAGATTTGGAAAAATGTAGCATTACATCACTTGTATGGCAATGGACCCTTTGCAGTGAATGGGTGCCAGCAGAACAAACAGTCCAAACAGCTGATAAAAACATCACAATAATCCATAGTAATCCACAAGTAATCCACATGACTTCAGTCCATCTGTTAATGTTTTAGAAAGTCAAATGCTGTGTGTTTGCAGTAAACAAATTCGTCATTAGTTGTTTGGATTATTGTGATTATTTTATCAACTCTTTAGATTCTCATTCTCATTTATTTTCAGATTTATTTCACACAGAATCAACCACTACATTTAACCAACAAGAATGAACCTTTCTTAGAAGCATTTTTTTAGAGTGAAAAGCATTTTTTTAATCTATAGGACCATTTTTCACTACAAAGAACCTTTTGCACATACTGTAGGAAAGTTTCCTCTATTTTTAAGTGTGCACTTAACTACATTTGAAGCTACCGTCATTTTGAGTGTTTCCACATGACGATACAGCGGCCAGGTCGTACAAGTCGGAGCTTTTTAGAAAATGTCAGAGTTTACAAGTTGTAATTACAAGTTCTATGAGGACGTAAACATTTTTTACAGAATCATGTAATAACAGTAATTCTGACTTGGCGTGAACGTACCTCTACTCACTTTATTTCGCCAGTGAAAAAGAAAATTACTAAGTGCACCTTTAAAAAATGAAATCAAAAATGGGAATTTAGTGGCCTTTAGATCATGTTTGTTTTTGACTGTTTATGCTTGTTAAGTCACAACAAATTAGCAGTTTTCATGCATATAAAATATTTATCTCCAGGAAAAATGAGCCAAAAATATAAGTCATTTATAATCCTTTCCAACTTTCACCTTCTTTATGACTGCCCTTAATGTATGCATTTGTAGTTGTCCCTGTATTTGAAATGCACTTATTTAATTCCAAGTATACTAGAAATATGATTTATTTATGAACTAAAAAAATTGGAATGTCCTGAAGTGGAACTATTGCAATTATACTTTAAATAACTTGCATTTAAAGACTGATGTTTTTCAAAAATCATAACAGTCCTCATCAGAGACATTAAAACACATTTCAGGCTTTAAAAAATAGGCATTGTGCGCAAGTAGTAAATTAAATAAGGTTTATATATGTGTGTGTGTGTGTGTGTGTGTATCAGTAAATCTCAAAAAACATGTCAGTAAATATCTTAATAGATTTGAACTGAACTTAAATGAATGCATTTTAAATATATTACTTTCTTACTAGGGGTAGGGTTGTGCATGATTATGTATCTTTAGACTTGAAAAACAGGCAGAAGACAAGAGTTTAAACAAAGTTTATTGACCGAAATTGCATTTCGTGTGACAGACTTCAAACATTTTCAATATTATTCTTTGCTGGTTCGGGCTTTATAAAGACATTTGATTCTAAATCATTGTTGAAAGCTTATTATTCAATACATTAAGCATCCTAATCAGCAGGCTACACAGATAATTAATCTATTCATTGTTCGTGTTCATTCATCATTCCGTTTATAGGAGCAGAAACTCATTTCTACATCTATTTTGCCCTCAGTAGGTTTCCTACTATACTTGGATGACTGTGCTGCTCCTGTGGTTGTCTGACCCAGTCGGGTGAGCTCACTTCTCCCTGCCACAGTCAGTGCACAGGATGTCATCTCTCTGGGTGAGGAATCCACGGCCCACCAGAGACACAGAGCACTGCATACATGTGAAACACTCACTATGCCACTGCCGCTCTTCAAAGGAGACGTACTTAGCACCTGCCAAGCCTGGACACACACACACACACATGGTTCTTTTACAGTTGAGTACAATGCTGATGAAATTTTTTATTTCAATTTAGAGGCGTATAAAAATAGCCGCCAGATGTCAAGAATGAAAACATACTAGTAATTGGTTTGGTGCAGCCCACGCATTTCTTGGCGTACAGATTGCTGAAGCAATCCAGGCAGTATGGGTAGTTTTCTCTTGAGGTAAAACGCTGGCCTGCCAGTTGTCTCTTGCATCCAATGCAAGTGAAACACTCTCGGTGCCAGGGCTTATCATGATATGTGACACCGCCAGTTGTTATGGCCTGCAGAATTGAAAGTGTGGATCTCAGTACAGTATAATAAATATGCAAAATTGTCCAAAACTTAAAGAAATATTTCACCCAAAAGTGAGAATTCCAATCCAGTTCTTGAAAAAAAAATGTACGTAGTGGCAAATTCATATAAATGTAATTTGTACATAAACATTGAAAGTGCATGAATGAAAATTTTATTACAAGGATTCACCCACCAATTTGCCAAAAAGTTTTCCATGCAATTGTAATAAATGGGGACTGAAACTTTCAAGGTTAAAAAAAGAAATGCAAAAGCACTATAACGTATGATAGTAGTAGTCTATTAAATTCATATGCTATTTCCTGTGTCTTTAATTGCAAATGATAGCTTTGTTGAGGATTTTAATGTGATTTTATTTGCTTTTCGAATCTTAAAACCTCCAACTGCATGAATAGATATTTTTTTTCACAAATTTTCTATTTTCGTATTCCACATTTAAAAATAAAGTCATTCTGGTTTGGTGCAACATGAGGGTGAGTCACTTTGAGTGGTTCACCCACATGTAATAGACTGTAATCGTTTTTCATACGGAGGCTGTGTCTTTTTACAAGCACAGCATTAGGAGGCAGTTTGTTTCCCAAAACTTAAATGCAAATCACCTATAAGTCTACAAATGACTGTGTATGGATTCATACAAATTAGCCACCAGTTCACCAAAACATAAAATAGTTCCGAGTTGACATGAGTTAGCAATTAAATTCTGTTGTGGTTTTCTCAACCTAATTTCATTCCAAACCTGAATGTAATGCTTGTTCTTTTGCATTGTTCATTGAATGGAGGCCGAAGTTTCAAGGTTCAAAAAAGACCTTCACAAACTTTCTCTTTTTGTAATCCATATTTTAAAAAAAAACATTCTAGTTTAGAGCAATAAGAGAGTGAGTCGTTTTTAGGTGAACTGTAACTCCAATAGAAATACTGTTTGGGAAATGCCTGATTCCTTCACAAACACACAGTATTTGACTTACTTTTTTGCAAGCACAGCATTGGTAGGCAAATTGCTTCTCAAAACAAGGCACACAGAAGTAATTGTTATCTTTAGGGATGAAAGACTTGGTTCCTATTGGCTGCTGACAGCGTTGACACAGAAAGCACGTCTCATGCCAGCTGTTGCCTTTGTACTCCATTTTTCGTGATCCTAACACATGAACAGAAGACAACCTTTGTAGACTAAGATCCTTAATATTTTATTTTAACTTGATAAACCACCTATTTTTAATACAAAGAAAAACATGCCAGTAAGATATTTTTAGGAAAATAAATCTAGTTACATTTAATTTCTACAGAAAATATTAAAATACAAAGAGTTCTACCTGGAATGATAGTCTTCTTGCAGGTGTTACACTTTGAGGAATACTCATGAGAATAGCACTCGGTGCAAAGCATAAGGTCATCTTTAGCAGCAAACACTTTGTCCACCAATGATCGACTGCATTTGGCACACTTGAAGCAATTTTCATGCAAGTGCCGGTCCTTGTAGGAGAGATCCTTCATTATGCATGCAGAGAAAGTCTAGTTAAAAGCTTGCAAATCTGTTCTGATTTTCTTTCACTCATAGATCTTTAATTAATGGATGCTTTTCACATTTTCAGGGTTCTTAAAAGCAAAAGTAGTCAAAGTTGGGTAAACTTCTATAGTGATGAATGGATACTACAAAACATATAATTTGAATTTCCATTTGATCCAATAGCAAAAGAAATAAGTGTAAAAATAATAGAAACAAGATAGTGTTTCTGTTACTTTAATTACATTGGTCAGAAGAGAGTTCTGAAATATAATATCAGTCTGACATTAAAATAAAAGTGTAGTCTTCTAAATATGCATTAATTAAAAAAAAAATAACATTCTGTAAAAAGGGTCCATTGTTCTCCAAATTTTTTTTTTTTTTGATTTATGGTTGTATTGTTTTAAAAAAATATTTTAAATTCAATTTCAATTTAATTTTCAAATATAAATGTGTTAATTATGATGTCAGTAATTGCTTATACCTACCTTAGAGTTGCACCCAATTGGCAAAGAACATACTTCGCAGCAGTTAGCAAACAGATTCTCATAGCACTTTGTACAGTACTGTGTGTCCTCTTTTAGGATGTATTTCTTTCCCAGCAAAGTGTCCTTGCAGTAATGGCAGTCGAATCGTTCTGTAGACATTGTTGTTTATGTCTTAAAAGCAGTAAACAGAATCGTAAAAATGTTACTACATATCAGGCTAAAGCAATCAGGGAGGTGTCAGCCACAAAATACGAACGCCTCTTAAAATAGACACAGCATGCTAAAATGACCGTCTCTGCAAACTAGGTCTCCTCCATGGGATCCTAAAACCAATTTAAGGTATCAAAAGAACAGCCTGCCATCTGTAATAGTGAGTAAAACTCACCTTCAGTGGCTCAATGGGCTTCTGAGGGGCTGCAGGGTGATATGGCCAGTGATTGAGGGGATGCATTAAAACGAGCCTCTATAAATACGATTGCTCTTATTAGCTGAAATCCCTGGGGAGAATGGCCCAGTTGCTGATCTCTGCACCTTTTATGGGAGTCCAATCACAAAGCACGCCTGATGTTCAAGATGATACATGAATAGTGCCATTGAAATGTTATTCCTTTTGAGTATTCTTAAATCAGTGATTGAACTCTGAGAATACTGTATATGGACAAGTACTTCCCATAAGAGTTATAGAAATCATACTTTTAGCTAAATTAATTTGTGTCAAATTAATCTTTAACACATTATCTTCATAGTTACAATTCTTCATGTCTTATGTATCAGTGAAATTAGCAATTACTCTGTCCTCGGAAACCGGATATCTAACTGTTTGAGACCTCAAGCAACTGCTGAAGGCTTAAAGAGAGTGTTGAAAGCAAATGTTGCAGTAGTTGCCAAGTTTCTCTGCAACCACTAAAATTGGCTTGGATTGATTGGACATCTGTTTACAAGAACTATGTAGCAATTTCCACAGCTTAACAGGTTTCACACAGGGGGGCTCTGTAAGATATCTTTAATGTAAATGTAATGTACAGTTAAGCCATATACCCCAATAACAGAGAACATTCTCAGTACTTTGGCTAATGTTATGGTAAGATTCTCTCAAAGTAATGAGCAAACATTCTTCCAGTAACATTAATAGAATGTTCATTCAGCGATATCTGGTCTTCAAAGGGGTCAATAGGCGTGGTGGATTGTAGACTTTTAGTTTCAATCTTTCTGAAAATACTTACGAATTGAGCCTTGTTTGTAAATGAATACATGGTAAAATTGGCTGTTGGCTATTGGCTAATAAGAAAGTGGCCACAGCGAATGTAGACTACTTAAACTGCTTGGTTACTGTGATAACTTGGGAGAAGTAATTAGACAACAATTCTCTACTTTACCTCTTGTCTAGATTATATTTTTCTTCTCTCCTCCAGGCCAGCACGGGCTGCCCCTTCTAACCCCTGGTTTTTTTATGTTCTTTGGGAGCATTGGACCACACTCAGGGCAGCAGAGAGAAAATGGAGCAAATCAAAAGTTCTGTCAGACCTGAGTTTGTATCAGGCTTTGGCTTCCTCTTTCTCTGCTGAAGTCCATACTGCCAAATTTTCATACTTCCACAACAAGATCAACACCACTCCAGACACACATAATCTCTTGAAAACATTAAATTCTCTCCTTTGTCCCCCTCCACCACTTTTATAACAGCTGATGATTTCGCCACATTCTTCACAGACAAAACTACAACAATCAGTAGTCAGTTCTCAACCCCACACACACAGGACCTCAAACCAACCACACCCACTGGTAAAACTCCCATCTTCTTCTTAGATCATCAGTTCTTATTCTGCTGGATCTATCTGCTGCTTTTGACACTGTCAATCATCAGATTCTCCTGTTCACCCTCTTATCACAGGGCATCACAGGGATTCCACTTCACAGGTTTGAATCCTATCTCACTGTAAGGTCTTTCAGGGTGGCCTGGGGAAGGGAGGTATCCAAAGCACATCAACTGGTCACTGGGGTTCCTCAAGGATCAGTTCTTGGACCGCTCCTCTTCTCCATATACACTACATCAATGGGACCCATCATACGGGGGAAGTTGTGGCCTTATGGTTAGAAAATCGGACTCATAATCCAAAGGATGTGATTTTGAGTCTCGGGCTGGCTGGAAGTGTAGGTGGGGGGAGTGAATGTACAGCACTCTCTCCACCCTCAATACCACGACTTAGGTGCCCTTGAGCAAGGCACTGAACCCCTGCTTCTCTTGTGCCTCAGTATAAATGGCTACCCACTGTGATGTGTGTGTGTGTGTGTGTGTGTGCACTTTAGATGGGTTAAATGCAGAGCATGAATTATGAGTATGGGTCACCATACTTGGCTGTATGTCACTTTCACTTTTTTTTCACTTCTCCCCTAAACCTAACCCTAACAATAATTTATTATTAAAATTAGTGGGAAATGATAGCTGATTAACAAGAGTGTAGAAGCACTTAACCCTGATCATAAGCTTAAAACTGATATTTTCTGAAAAGTTACATTTCAATTCTGATTGATTGATTAGAATGCTGTTCCAGGATCAACAAGGATGTTGATCCAGGAACATGTTATACTTGGTGAAATCACACTCGCCCTGGCTTCTCCTACAATTGCAATGCTGATGACACACAACTCTATCTCTCATTTCATCCAGATGATCCAAAGGTAGCTGCATGGATCTCAGGCAGCCTGGCGGTCATCTCTGCATGGATGAAAGAACCTCACTTTCAGCTAAACCTGCCATAGACTGAGCTTCTTGTTTTCCTGCCACTCCAACTCTGTTGTTTGAGGTTGTAAAACATTTTTGTTCTAAATGAAATGTAAGAACTTAAGGCCTACTGTAACTTTCAAAAGTCAAACTTATCTTCAATCTCAAACAGTAATGAACAATTTTGTTTGCAGTATTTTACACTTGACACTTGAGCTGCATCCAGCTAATTAAAAATGAGTCCCATCATAACATATCATTTATCAAGAGGTGAAATGATCTCTGTGCAAAAATAGCTCAGAAGATCAGTGGTTAAAGAACTTAATCCATCATGCATGCACAAAGGGAGGTCAGTCTATTAAAGAAAGTAGTGAGGAACACTACCTCAGATTTTCTGCAGTGTCTTAAACGAATGAACAGATAAAAACTCATTCATTGCTTGGAAATTTATTCAGTGTGATGACAGTCAGTTCGTATGATTCTTCTTTGCAAAAGTGTCTAATAAAGTGAAGTGTCCTGGATGCCAAAAGTGACAGTTTGGAGAACCGCGTGCCACAATTACATAACTCTCGACAGCAGTATTTCGAGTCTCATTATCTGTCCTAAGCATTCATGTCTGTCTTTTCGTTCTCTTTACCAGGTGTCAACATGACCTGCTAGACATTTGAATCGATGAACATCCATCAACAGGGGTTTTAGTTCAGAGCACGGCTGTTGCGATCACTAGATTAATGTCCAACTGCGCAGCTAGCAGCTCGTCTCAGAACAAACAAACTTGCACAGACCTTCGGTTGCTAGGCATCCCAGAGCATGCAGCACATTTGACTGAAACTAGACAAATGAGTCCAGAGTCAAAAGTGTGTATCCTTATATGTGTTTGTGTGATTAGAGAGATTAGGAGGGGAAATTGGAGGACATATCTGAATAATAACTTAAATATAATAGATGGAATCTTTGGAAGGAAGTAATCGGAATTACAACAAAGTTACATTTTTGCAAATATGTCTAAAGTGTAACTGACTAATATTTCTAGGCTTTTTTATAAAGTGGAGGAATGACAGCAAATGATTGGGGGGGGGGCAGTCAGAAACATATTCTTCACAAGTTCCTGAATCTAAGACTTGTTCTGTTCTATGATTTGACTTGTACTATTCTTGGACTGTTCTATGTACACAAAAGACCTATTTTTCTCAAATATTGTTCACAAATCTGTCTAAATCTGTGTTAGTGAGCACTTCTCCCTAGATTAGAAATCTTACATCTTTGTGTTCAGAAAAATGGGGGCAAAAACAAAAGTGTTGCATTCATAATTTTGTTCAGTGTAGTTAATCCAAATATATTGGCATATCCGATTTAATGGAAGAAATATTATAAATGAATTCTACTGCCCTTTGAGTAAGTTTGTTACTGTCGCAGTAATACAATAACACAGTTAGCAGTGTTATTGGAGTATTTATTAATATACTGAATGAGCGTTAATGTTAATTTTTAATTCACACTTTAGTAATTGTGTTTATACTGTATGTATGTATATATACTACACAATTACTCAAATGTAAACTAAAATTAACATGAAAAATAAAAATATAAAAATAAAAGCTTTTTCATTATATTAATAAATATTCCAATAACACTGCCAACTGCTTAGCTTTAATTTATTTTTAGTAAGATTTTTATCTTATGTTTCATTTTTTTTTATCTAATATTTTATTTCAGTATAATTTTAATTAATCAAAACAGTTCGTTTTGGTTTTAGTTATCAATAACATCAATGACAGTTGGGTCCACAAGTCTGAGACCACATTCAAAATCACATATTTACAAATCAAATAAAACAAAATATATAAGTAAATTAAAAAATATAAGATCAAGGATTTTAAAATAAAATAGAAATATATGTAATACAATGATTTTTTTTTTAAAAAATTATAATGCAAAATATGAGCTTTTTCACTAATGTTCTCTCACTTGTGTGTACAACAGAACAGTGCACTTCCAATGCATTGGCCAAATATTCATGCCTGCTGTTGTATCTCAGGCACAATTGTTTTGTTTTTTTTCTTTTACAAATGGCAGAAACATTAACCACATCTTACAATCATACTTACCAACTGTCTATTTAATCTGCTGTGACATATCTGCTGTAAAATCTGCTGATCTGACACTGATTATGGGAAGGCATCTCTTCGGCTACTTCATTCTCACACATTCTACTCAGGACTAAGATGCTTAACAAAGTGTTGACAGCATAAGTGGAGTCATTGGGTTGAGATCAGGTGGCCTTCACAGTAATAAGTGGTCTCACACCATTCAGTTTCTCAGAGTTGACGATTGCCTTTCACAGCTGCCCTGAGCAGACGAGGATCCGCAGAGCTCTCGGTTGGAAATAAGATAGGCTTGGTGGACAAAGAGACAAAGAGGCAAAATCCAAACCCTATGATCTTACAGAACCGTATACCCCTTCAGGGATTCTGAGACGCTATCTCAGCGATGCTCAGGCAGGAATGGCGAGACAAGGTCACAGGATGTGCCATAAAAGCTGATTTAACCCACCCAAAGTCTTTATAATATTCTGGTCTCTAGGTTTGAGTCAGGCTTTCAATTGTTTTATAAGCCACACGATTTAAGGTATTGTTTGATTATTTTTGAGCTGGGAAAACTAGTGCCATAAACTTTTTGTTTAGGTTAACATATGTACCAAAATAACTCAAACTGAAACTGAAATAAAATTTGATAACTATTCAAAATATGGAAATTCAAAATATTAATAAAAACACAAAATTGTATTAAAATAACATTAATTTTGAGGTAATGAATAGCTAATGAACATAACTCCCAAATTTCATGGCTACTCACCAAATAAATAACCACTTGGACATGAAATGTTGATAATAAAAGTATTATATTATCTATTTTCTGTATATTATCATAATAAATAAATTATATAAAACAAAATAAAATAAAAAAAGGATTTCAGCTGTCAGGTATTTTCAAATATTAACTGGTAGCAACTGGATTTTTTTTTTTTATTTGGAGGAGACTGAAGCAATTGTCTATAGCTAAAGCAAACATTTATCTTATTTATGAATTCCTCATGTGCCTTCTTGTGATCATCTATAGAGGAATGAAATAGCTTTTCATTTTATTTGTAGTTTTCATTGCACTATGTCAGCAGTACATCAGATGGTATAAAATGCTGCTCAGTGATCTACATTATTTTCCCTGTTTGTGGATTTTGTTGATCAAATCTTTAAATATCCCAGTCCAGAATAGAACTTAATTCTTAAGCTCTGTCCTATATGGATTTACACACTGATTATATTCTGGTTCCGTGTATATGCCCACGCAAATACACACACACACACACACACACACACACACAAACATACACATTCCCTCTTCAACATAATACTGAAATATGTAGTAACCGGATGAACTTTAAAACCTCATTTGGCTGATAGCCTGAACAACTGTCAGTCCTTTTGTTTTGAGGAACAGAACAAGACAACATCACCTTATTGGGTTCAGAAGGATAACTTCAAATGCCAAAGTATAAACACAGAGAGGTCACAACAACAGCGAGGGATTTGATGGCATGCACACCATACTGCCCCTCTGGTGTCATCATTCAGCGTACAGTGGATTTGGTGAGCTATTTTTACCAGCCTGAGATGTGTTGCTGAAAAAGCAAGTTGCAGTTTGACTAATGCGGGTGGTGCAGTTTTGTAGGCTTGCAGTTGTGTTTTAAAGAAACAGTTAACCAATATTTTGTATTAATCTTAATATAAATAAAAAAAGATTTTCTGTTAATTTTTTTTCAGTGGAGTAAAAAAGCAGTATTTACACTCTGATACAAAGCGGATTTAGATTTGTAAACTAAGACATTTAGGGACAGATTTACTAAACTAGTGCGAGAGTGCAATTCCAAAACAGCACAGATAGGCGCGGAAATTTCTGCAGGTGTTTTACTGACAGCGCGCAAATTAAAGAACATGTACGCAACATCTCATTTACATATCGGCCAATGCAGTATACCAAGCACAGCATAGCAAAGTAGCAGATAAGCAGGTGTGGGTGATCTACTTACAGTACATGCACAATTTTTTTGGCCGTTAAATAATGGCGCAAATACAAGTCAAATGTGTTGCATGGTTAATTTTAATACTCTCCTACCTTAAATTTTGCATCTGCACAAATTTAGTAAATCCTGACTGTATTAACGCCATATTTTAACGCCAAAAGATGGTTTGTGCTGGTGCAAGCTCTTAATAAATCTCGCCCTTATTGTTTGCATCACATAATCAGCAACATATGTATGACTTTTCCAATACAGTAAACTTGCTCGGTAGCCCACCTGGTACGAGTGAAACAGTAAAGCTAAAGCTAAAGCTAAAGTGACATGGCTGCTTTAGCAAATGTGTTTGTCTTGCTTTTTTATTTTATAGTTACATTTTGAATTTTGAGTTGCATTGATTTCAGAGCCAGAGAATAGCTTACATTTTGGTTGTATGGCTTCAGATGACTTTGCAGACATTGTTATACAAGTCTTTTATGCTATTTTATGTAGGCCTATGTATTATACTGTATGTACTTATGTATGTATGTCTTAATTACAATGAAACGGGTTCATGTAAAGGCAAATATATCATTTTGGGGAAAAAATGTAACAATTAATTTAACAATGTATGGGTGAGTAAATATTGTTTTGTTGAAATATTCCTACATTTTTTTTCACACTTAAAGTCAAGATGCGAAGCAAAATGTTCTGTGAACATATCTTTATTTTCAGCTCTTTATTTTACTAACAGACATCTACAGTAAATTATTTGGCAAATAACAATGTTTTGGCAATTAACGTTGCAATGAACAGTTCTATACACCCTCGAGTTCCTCAGCACAATAGGAATGTGGGTCATTTTGCATTTGAGTCCATAATGCATAGAGGAGATATCATACTCCATGCCAGCGTCAGTGCGACCAGCCTACATGTGTGAGTCAGCAGGGGCTCTGAGTCAGACACCGCTACTCATAATGCAAAGGCTGTTTTAAAGGGTACCAAGAACTCACAGCCAACATTTGTGCACAAGAGATAAAGATACAGAGGTGAGGAGAGAGAGAGAGAGAGAGACCACAAATCAATACAAGTCAGTAAGTAAATTAGCAATCTCTGATTCACTTTGTACAGCGAGATGAAACCATTAACAGTTCATTCTTTTTTTCACAGTTCATTTTTTGTCACAATACCACTTTGTACTGTCATCAGTTCAATAAATCACACTTGAGTATGAGAGAAGGTTTTAGGTTTTAAAGTTTTCCAGTCCAACAGTGTTCAGAAGACTAGTTCCTAATCCCAAAAAGATACGGATGTTCATTGTGGAAACCGCTTTAGGGACAGAAAATGGCCTCTCCGTAACACTGCCATCTTTGTCTTCAGCAGGAGACTTTTCTTCCTCTGTGCAAAGGCTCAGAAAGGGCTTATTTTGCCCGTCTCATTTCAGCACTTCATCCTCGTGGCATTCGCTACAGGTCTGAAATTGTCCAACAATACAGCTATTTACAATGCATAAAGAACATTCACGGCAAACCGATTCTCTTTGACAAACACTGATCTGAGAAGTGTAGTGGAGCTTGTGTTACTACACGTCATCTCGATTTTCATCAGAGTTCATATAAAAAAGTCTGACTCTTTGTGCACATTTGAGTAATATACAGATGGACGTTGTTAAAATAGCACACTTTTTTTTTTCAAAACCGATGGTCCCTCATGAATACAAAAGTTGAAATCCCAGGCATGAATTATTTAACCGCTGATGACGGTGCTGCTGTTCATAAAGTATGCTCAATTTGACAGACACAGCAACACAACAATAATTCACAATCATTTGTGCTTCAGGCATAAAAACAACAATAATATATGTGATTCGTGACTTGTAAGTGCCTGGGCCTGGAAATGATCATTCTTATAAACAAAATGTTTACCACATATATCAATCAATCAAGTGTGCTTTTTCATATTAGCAGAGCAAAATATTTATGTCATAATTGCTTTGTCTTGGTTTCCAGTAAAAATATGAAAACATCCTTAAAAAAAAAAAGGAAAGTTATTTTTTCTTGAGGTCAGAGCTGGGTAGATTACTTCGAAATTGTAGTAAATTACTGATTAAAAATTACATGAGAAATATTGTAGTTGTGGCATAATCCACATGACATATATTATGTAAATTAGTCAGACTACTTTTTGAATTACTTTTAGATTGCTTTTGATCTAATTCTTTTTCACATAGACTTTAATGGAACTATTGTGTACTATACTGATATATAGCCACAACAGAAACAAAGAGAAAGAAAATATATTCCATTCTTTGTTATCAACATCATGAAATGCATTAAACAGTACATTACAGTGAAAAATGTGCAATCATGTAATGCATAAAAACTTATTTTGTTACCCATTGGCTTGCTTGTGTGCTTGCTTATATTTAATTCAATGAATGAATTATTCTTAATTATTAGTTATTTTGCTTTAAGGATAAAGCTAGCTAAATTCAGTCGAGTTTATGTTTAAAACTTTAGCTTTTTGACTATTGGAAACAAGACAAAATAGCGTTCAATAATATATATATATATATATATATATATATATATATATATATATATATATATATATATATATATATATATATGTGTGTGTGTGTGTATATTTATATATATATATATATATATATATATAATTATTATTATTTATTTTTTTTATTTTTTTTTTGTGCAGTGACATTATCATCAGCTCAGTCTGTGATCCACAGCTGAAAATGTTCTCATTGATCAATAATAGAGTTCTTCACCCTCATCTAAAATTAGACTGACTACATGTATGTAAGCACATCTAAAACAGTCCTTCATTATGGAATGAAAGCCGATCTGAGAAATGGGATGATGTGAATCCCAGAGATATCAGATCAGAAGCATCATATTTCAGAAAGAAAACTTTGGCAGCAAACAAATCTTCTAAGCTTGCACCTGGAAAAGCGAGTCATTATGCTCCTCACATTATGATTTCATTTGTCTCGTACACCAGAGCGTGTCTAAACATTTGGCAACATTTGGAAAAAAGTCTTCTGCATTCCTGTGAATATGGCACAACCCACATGAGTGTATGTATATTAGCCTCCTGCTCTCAAGTCAACATTTCACTGTTAAACAAAAGTGACATTTAAATATTTCAAAGACAGAACTTCACAGTACACATTGATACTTCACAGTATCACATATTCAAGCCATGTAAGCTACTTAACAGTGATATTATCAGCAGTTATTCAGTAGAGTAAAACATTATCAGCAATGACGCACTTCTGGCATGTTTGTTTTTCAGTAGCAAATGCATGTTGGTCACTAAGGTGTCCATTATGGTATGGTAAAATATGAATGCGCAAAACAACATCCAAAACCATGGAAATGAAAGGCAGGTTGTCTCAAAATACATACACATTACATTTACAGTACATGGACATTTTGTACAACATAAGTTCTGTAAACACTGCATAGATGACTCTAGCACTAACATTTACACAGTAACCAATGACATAAATAAAGCATAAAAATCTTAGTTTCAGAAAGTGCTCGGTTCTCATCAAATTAACAGACTTCCTGTATAATGTGTAGGTAGGTGTATGAAAACAGCAAAACTGAACTTTAAAGCGATATTTCACAAAAAAATTACAGTTTTCTCTTTTAATCAACCTCATATCATTTCAAATCTGTATGACTTATTTTCTTCCACAGAACAGAAAATAAGCTTTTGAAATATTACTTTTGTGTGCTATTTTGGACTATTTATTTATTTTTAGCTATTTTGCTATTTTATTTATTACATTGTACTGGTAAAAACTATGGAAGCCCATTTACACTGAATTTTAAAAAGTTTGAGTATGAAAAAACAGCAATCAGTATGCCTTAAAACTGACTTTGATTTTCACAATTGTTTGTTTTTCTCTGCAATGATTTTTTTAAAACTAAAAATGTGACTTTTCCCCTTGCATTTACAAGTTTGTATCTTATTACTTCTCTGAGCTTTGAGATAAAAAGTTGCAATGAACTTTTTTAGATTTTTATTCGATGGTAGAATTAGTTGAAACACTCTTTAAAATATCTCATTTTTATGTGCCTTCATGTTAACTCTGAAATGCATGAATTGCATCCAAAATATAATTGACTTCACAGAAGAAAGAAAGTCATGCAGAGCTGGAACAACAAGATGGTGCGGCGCGCAAATGAGAACTTTCATTTTTGGGTGAACTATCCCTTTAAATGCATTTTGGTCAAAATCAGCTTTCCAAATAAATACATACTAAACTCTACACTGCATAATTTGCATCCATATTAATAAACGTTTGAAACAGAACACAAAATAAATGTACATCTACTTTGGGACATTTTACAAAAATAAAAGTCTGCAAGTGCTCACAACAGACCCTCATTGGAATTAAGTTATATGAGGTCTTATTGTCAAGCCACTTTCATTAATCTGGTCCGGTGGTTCAGTTGTGAATCAACCCCAATACCATTTGTCAAGATTGTTAATTGCTTTGTACTCATTGTGCCTTCTGACATAATCGCAAGCCAGACAAGTGTGCTCGGCCCAGAAGTACGCCTTTTTCACCTTAAAGTGTTTACGCCAGTCAAAGTACTTCAGGTAAAGCTCCTCGTTTTTGTCAAGGAACAGGAGATAATCAGCCAGCTCCTTCGGAGACGGGAAGTCATCAACGTGGATGAAAGCATTTCCCTGCACAAAGTTCTGATAGTTCTCCCTTGGTGGTCCGAGCACAACGGGTACGGTGCCAACGGAGAGCGGGTTGTACAATTTCTCAGTGATATAGTCTTTGTGAATCGAGTTCTCGAATGCCAAATAGAATTTACAGCTTGCAACTGTAGGGAAATAGTCCTGGTCAGAAATGTACTCACCAAATGCTTGTCCGTATGCATGAACCTCGATGTGCTTGTAGAGTTCATTGTAGTATTTCACTCTGACGTGGTCTGGGTTCCAATTGCTGACGATCCAACAAATCAGCTTGTTCTTGCTCGGTGGCACGAAGTCCTCCTCTCCTTGGGCTGCGACAATCGATCCATAAGGCACTTCTATATCAGCATCCTGCCGATAGTTTAGAGTTAAATTAAACAAGTTTTCAATTCCTGGTAACTGAGATGAATGCGAAGGTGATTCGAAGTTCATCCAAATCCATCTCTGCAACGTGGGCCGATACGCCGGTGGCATGTTGGACAGGTCGCTGGTGATGTCCCTGTGATGTATGACCACGGCGTCGGATTTGTTGTAAAGGTTTCGGTCGGCGGTGATGAAGCAGCCATCGATGCTGAACAAAGAGCTGCAGACGTTCAGGTCATAGGTCTCAGCGAAAGGCCAAAGCCAGACCAAGACGGTGGTCTGGTTCTGCTCACTTCGGGTGGAAAGGAGGCTCTTCACTCGGGCTGTGGATGTTTCTGACTCAACCGGGCCTGACAACCAGCTCGTAGATGGTTTGATGTACATTAAAAACAAAGTCACAAAGCATCCTAATAAAAAGATACCGAGAAGGAGGGGTCGTAGGATTCTGTAAGTTGGTGCAGATGGCATACTCTGGCCTTTAAAGGAAATAGATAAAGATCAAAATGCAAAAGAAAGTTTATGGGTCATTATATGAAACAGCTTCTTATTAGGTCTCATTAATCTCCATAAACCAGTTTTGAAAGTTGTGAGCTGGCAAAAATTATGATCAATTTAAAATCATGTGTTTAAGATTCTGAAGTCTTTAAGTACTGATGACCTGGACTGTGTCATCTAAAGCTTGATACACTGGGTCCACCACTGATAGACAGTTCTTTGACCTAAAATGACCTGCTGTGCAACATTTCAGTCGGACAGATTATATTTCGGTAAATTAATTGTTACTGTGTATGATGGGTGTGGCTACAGTACACTGCCAACACAGATGAATACTAACACAAAACATAGTCTACTTATGTATGTACATAGCTATGCAGAAAATATCAATATTAATATATTGCATTAAAATTCAAGGTCTTACACCATGTGTCATTTTGCTCAGAATAACAGTATAAATGCTTGGAATTATTATATTATATTATATTATATTATATTATATTATATTATATTATATTATATTATATTATATTATATTATATTATATTATATTATATTATATTATATTATATTATATTATATTATAAAACTGCCATTTTATTAGCTAATCAATTAGCAAAGTTAGTTGAAATTAACTGTTTTTTGTATTGCTATTAATTTTACAGACATTGAAGCAGGTAATCTTAACTGCTTTCAACATGCTTTTTACAAAATGAAAAAAAAAGTACAGTAAATTTAACAAATTTCAATTACATAATGAGAGTTAATGACTGTTCAAGGCGAATTAATTTGTTTGCATGGCCCTAAAAAAAGGATTCATCTCTATTAAGATTTCAGAATGAGCACTTTGATATTTTGCAATTCATATGTTGAGGTGTCTCATCCACCAGCTGATTATATGTATGTTGCTGTAATGAAGATGAACATAAAATCCTAGACTTTATAATAGAGAAGCATTTACATGTCTAAGATGCTTGACTGTACAAAAACACTTCAGATATTAAAATGCTGGCTGGGTTCCCTTACGAAAGGAAAATATATTTACCAATATATTTCTTAAAATATATTGTGATATATTGTAATATATTATTTTCCCTTTTTATTTTCTAATATTTTATATATTTGAATACATTTAATAATATATTGATGATACATATATTATATAATATATTGCAAAATATACAAATGATTGCCGCTTTCAATATATTGCAATATATTGGAAAAAATAAATATATATAAGAATATATGCCTAATATATTACAAGATATTTTCCAATATACTGCAATATATTTTTGTTTCATAAGGGTTACACACTGAAGTCATGTGATTTATTAAGACAGTAGAATCACAAGCACAGAGAAATCCAACATAAATGCAAAGTAAATCATCTTAAATATTCACCTGACAGATTTGCTGATATCCAGAAGGTAAAATGATTGTATGTTCCAGTTTCTTCTTTTTATTACCAGAAGAATGTCAGTCTTAAAATCATAGGTCTTCTCATGCGGGGGAAAAGACAGAAATAGATGACATCACTTTACAATCAATATCAGCTGGATGTCAAGCATTTTAAGGATTAAAGCTGCAGACTGACTATAAAACTGAATATCAAAAAACACTTTGTGTAGGGTGGTGGGTACAAACATTTTAGACTGGGGAACCAAATGAGGAAGTTTAATATTTTGTTAAGGAAAACTTATTATTTTATCATTGTTAAGAATATAAGGGGAGATAAGCTTCCCTTAGTGTTTCTGGTACTTTTGGGCCAGTTGTAGGTTTGTATCCTCAAAAATAATTCTGGATCATTACCAAGAACATTCAGACAATCAGTTTTACACAAGGGAACACTGCCATCTTCAGGATGTCAACAGATAATCGAACCAAAAGGCCTATTTCCACCAAATTTCCACCATGACAAGATGTTAAAATGAGTTAACTGTTTAAGGATCAAGAAGCCCTAGATTTTGTCCTCTGTATATATTCCCAGAACAGAATCCCTAATCGTGTTTCTTTAATCTATGTTTCTTTTTTCATTCAAAATGACGTAATTATTTCCATTTTCCTAAGGGTCTTTCTTAAAATTGCATTCCAAACTGTTCATTCCATGCAAATTCTTCAAAAGCAGACCAGTGACTTCAAGAGGCTATTAAAAGCCATTAGCATCAAAATATACCAAATAAACATTCAATTAACTTATTAAATAAACTTCAGTGGACTGAATAATGAGATCAATTAACTGAACAATTTCACACGGACATCTGCCAATAAACAAATCTTCACGGCTTCCACTTAATAATATCCTTTTCTGTTTAACTGGATGTGCTCATCTCACATATATAAGAAATTAACACATATCTTTCACATTCATTAACTTTGACAGTTCACAGCAAGGTTCCATTTGATAGATAACAAACTACCAATGAAAAATACTTTTACTTAACATCAAAAGTTGTATCTGGACTTGAGATTTAATGAACTAATAATTAATAGTCGTAATTTTAACAGGGATTAATAGATACTAGAACAAATTCATTGCTCATGGCTAGTTAATATTAGTTAATGTATTATCAACTAATGGGACCTTATTGTGAAGTGCTAACACTTTACATGTGCAGGTATGTAAAGTAAAAAGCAGGAAGCAAGCAACGTGACAAAAAAATTGACGTTCTATATATAATGAAATGATTTGGGAAATCGTACACGTTACACTACAACACCGATGGTTGAGAAATGAATTTCGTTTCATCTCTGCAGTGTCCATTTGCTATTAATCCACATGAAAGAGCTGTTTAAAAGGTTTATCACTGCATTTGAGACTCAATCATCTTATATGAAAGCAAAGCTCTGTAAAAGAGACGGACACTGATGAGGCTTCTGGGAAATACATTATAACCCCGTTAAAGCAAACATTGCCCACATCCAGTACATAATTGAATATAATAGATGCTAATGCATGATATATTTT
This sequence comes from Carassius auratus, assembly GCF_003368295.1. Lineage (NCBI taxonomy): Eukaryota > Metazoa > Chordata > Actinopteri > Cypriniformes > Cyprinidae > Carassius > Carassius auratus. The sequence continues at coordinate 44,494 of NW_020523890.1, read as the reverse complement.
TTGAGGTTTACCAACTTTGCTCTGTTTAAAGGTCCTGAGGGGAGGGTCTCTTAATTAGCTAGTGTTTGGCATTTGATATACTGTTTCCTAACTGCCAACTTTATATTTTTGGCCAGCAATACACTGGTTTTATTAAAGTAAACAAAGATTGATGGATGTTGCATCCTTGTGTCTCTCTGGGAGTCTTTGAATAGAGAGGCTTCTTGTTTTAAATGTATTGTGATGTATTTGGGACACAGAGTTGCATGCTGGTAGTTCACGTCTAATAAATAGAAGATAAAGGAAGATGAAAAGAAGCATTAAATATGAAGCATTTGTCTAGTTTATTTAGCAGGCTTTACGAATTCGTGTCTGACCCATCAGTGACATGATGGTAATATATTTAATAAACACACATCTAAAATAGGTCAGAAAACATAATTGAACGTGTTACCGTGCAAGGTGATGTGCTTTCGCCAGTGATGCTGAAGGTCATCTTAAAACAGACTGTCACACGCATCTGACATATTACTACACGGAATATGGCTATTCCTTAAATATGACACGCTCCCCCTCTCTAACATATCGACTGCTTTGTCTATTTTAAGCAAAACCGCATCGTTTCCAAAAAGGACGCATGAAGCATCCCAAGAGAATGATCGTCCCTGCGCTCGTGCCATGTTTAATTATTATAACTCAAAAATCCCCCAAGAGATGAATGAAAAAAATGATAGTATATGCAGTGCGTGATATTTAAAGCCTGAACTCGTGTCGTATAATATATGCAGAGCACACAGGTAACCTTCATATCAGTAAATCGTTTGTCTCACCTGTCCATCAGCAAACATCCTCGAAGGAAAGCGACATCATGCGCTTCTTTTATTTACATCCCACACACCTCGCATATCGGAGTGGTGCAGAAAAATCTCCGATGATGGCAATATTCGGAGAGGATGCACCTGGACCCATAGTCTTCGCTATGTGTTCGCAAAGATGACAGACTCAAATCAGCGCTTGCAAGTCAAAACATGTAAGATCCTATGGGTCAGAAACGGAGAACGCGAGCAAGTGCGTCGCTGGAAAGGACGCCATGTAACGCCGTGTGATGTGATGTAGAATAATGTCCCCCTCCCCACATGCGCTCGGATACCTTTCCAGTGTCCGTGCTGTTCATATGCATGGATGTAATTATAAATTTAGAGTGCGCGCGTGTGTGTGTGTGTGTGTGCATTTAATATACGCAAATGCAAGAATGCAAAGAAATGCATGGAATGGGAAATTCGCGTCAGACTGGATTATGTTTTTACTCATGGATTATTCCTTTGTTCATCACTGCTGTTTAAATTCAGTGGTTTACAGCCTATGACAGCAGATGTGTATTATTTATAAATAAATGCATGGGATGTATGAAAATTATTATTTTTATCTCATTATTATTTTTTTAAACGTGGTTCAAAAAAATCTGTTTAATACAATAATTCACACATTCAAAGATTAGTAAATAAGCAATTACATGATCAATTATTTGAAAAAATTATTACCACAGGCAATTTGTTCATTTTTAAAGCATCTGGTCAGAATATCTCTGAATGCAATTGTTGAGTTTAATAAGTCAGTAGACTTATATATCTTCATTTATATTTTTTATATAAAGGAGTAAAAAGACATGTAAAGAAAATGCCTAGTTCCTTCATGAAACTTTTGATGGCGCAGACTGTTGGGTAGCTGATGATATTCACAGGTTAAACAACTTGGCACATGCTGATTGGTTCTTGCTTCATATGACCTTGCTGCTTTTTGTTTAAATGGCTGGTTAGCTTTCACTCGAGCATTTCCCAGCATGTTTTCAGAGTTCCTCTGAAACCTTCCACCTTCTCCAGCTCCACCTGTGTAGATCTGCTACAGGTTATTTTATATGCTATTTATGCAGCAGCAGTATGTCTTAACTACTAACAACACTGTAATGCCATATGCACTGGTAGCAGCAAGTTCCTGAACTTGCTTGTAACAGCGAAAATCTACAACTACAGCAGAAACCAACAGCCGCAGAAATTCCGTCAAGACCAAATACATTAACATTGTCATATCCATTACCATGCAAAACATTTCAGAGGGTTGTCTTGAGAGAAATGTCTGCAATTCAAAAACAACAAAATAAACTGTGGCCAAATTTTATATTCCTGAGCATGCTGCTCGAACACATTGCATTCCATGGTAAAAAATTTAAATTAAATATATTGATAACATTTATGCATATATGTTGAATTAAAATGCAGGACACAATGTTTTTCATTTAAATAATTTATTATTAATTTAATAGCTTCTATTAATATAATAAATAGTCAATCAATTAATCAGTTGTGATGCCAGAGCAACCATAGGCAATTATGTTGGTCAAACTTTATATTAGGTGTCTTTAATGTTATGCATTTAATTAAATTATAAAGCATGTGGTGCAGTGTGTTATTCTGAGAAAGAATCTGTAGTTTAAAATGCATATTTGCAAAAAAACATAATATATATATATTTTTTTATCAATCTAAATTTTAAGCTAAACAATATATTTCCAAGTATTTGTGAAGTTTACTAGCAATTTCTGAGTAAAAGACGGTTTCTGCATACTTTTTTCAGTGTAGTTAAAAACACCTAGTATAAAGTAAAGCTGTTTTATTTACAGCTTCAAGGCAGAATATTTCGAATTGCAGTTTAGCATTTGACGAGTTTAATCAGGCAAGTTGTCATATACAGTGGTAAAAGGCATGTAAGTAATACAAACTGCACACAAATCAAACAGAAAATAAAGCAAATCATGATCCTTGTAAGCACTTCTTAGGGCAGCATTGCTTTTCCAGGATTAACAATAAAGTTATTAACTTTTTTTTTTTACTCCAGCCATTTCTTCTGCTCCTGACTGAATTTTCTAGCCCATTTTTGTGTTATCTCTAAATAAACTGAAGGTTTATGAGGAAGATAGTCAAGATACACAGTTTTACCCCATGTCTTTGGGATGGCCTCTTCAATTTGGGTTCCTTCATGCCATTCATTGAATGAAGTTATAGAGATGATCTGTGGCCTTGCCTCCAGAGCCGCATTAAAAGAGGTCTCGTAATACTTGCCCTTAATGCGGTTCCTTGTATTCTGGGAGTTCCAGGGTCTAATGCTAGTGTCAATATAACCTGGCCCTACACTTGGAACAAAAACCAAGTCATTATAGTCACAAAAGGTTTTAATGGATCTCCAGTTGTGATGCGAGGAGCCATAAGTAAAGCCGTTGGATGCAAAATACGTGTAGAGTCCATCAAATCCAGCAGTCTGTATGTCCTTCTTATGCCTTTCTTCCACAAGAAGAGCAATGAAGACACCATCATACGGTGTGTTCCTGATTGTCGACATACCATTTGGCTTTAGAAGTTGTGCCCAAACATCTGGAGTTTGCAAGTAGGAGTCATATACATAATACAGTGGAAGAAATTTGCCATTGCTTGTTTTGTATCTATAAAAAGCAGGATGACTTCCATATCTGCAAAATAGAATGTACAATAAGTGCTATTAAACACAAAACTTTGGTTTGATTTTATTTATTTATTATTCCATTGAACTAGAGATCAATTAGAGTGAATGGGTGCCGTCAGAATAAGAGTTTAAACAGCTGACAGGGATGTGCTGTACTGTGCAACTGATGTACTGGAGTCGTGTGGATTACTTGTGGATTACTGTGATTTTTTATCATCTGTTTAAACTCTCATTCTTACGGCTCCCATTCACTGGTGAGCATGTGATATAATGCTAAACCTCTTCTTATGAGGAAACACATTGATGGCCTGGGGTTAAACACATTGTCAGCAAATAAAAAAAAATTGTATTAAATATTCCTTTAATATTAATCTAAATGTACAAAAGTTGTAAAAGTGTTGTCATTTTTAGCTGAAACACAACGAATGTTAAGAAACTGAAAGTGTTATATATTTTGTTATTTTGTAAGTATGACTGTCTAGAGACTAATTGAATGCATCAAACATACCGCTCCACAATATATTTAATATTTTCACGCATATTTGCATCATCTCGTCCTTTGTATGGTTCAATATGAAAAACAACCTGTCAGAGACAAACAAAAAATGCATTAGACACAAAAGCAAAGACTATGAATTTCAAACTTCCTTCTACATCTATACCACCTTCAACTGATATTTGTCAGCAGCATCCAGAACCAAAGGCAGCAAATTATCAATTTCTTCACCATTGTCGTCTTTCATACTATGTGGATACCACGAAACAGCTAGAACACCTGAAACAGGCAAAAAACATCCAGTAGATGGAGAAACTATTGTAAATAAAAAATATATATACATGTTTCAAAAAGGTCTCTTACCAACAGCAGCTGTTCTCAGCTGTCGCATGTGTTCCTCTAAAACCATTGGATCTCTGGAACTGTATGGACCTAGTGCAGGGTAGAAATTGGCGCCGATGTCATCAGGAGGCTGGTGTCGTCCAGATGGATAACCTGAGGCCACTTTGGGGTCCCAGTGTGGTAAGAGTGAATGATCCCAGTGAACATATTTTCCATTAAACTGTGGGTTCCCATACCACACATAGTAGAAAGCGTGCACATTGTAATTTGGCTCAGGAAAATCTTGCATTTTGTTCTCCATTCTACCAGCTTTCTCTGCTGACATCATCTGCACAGGTTTAGCGGATACAACAATGTTGTTATCTTGTTCCATTTGTCTTGAAGGTGGAATAAGTTTTAATGCAAACTGACTGCCAGAATGATTATCCTCAGGGCTCAGGGACTTTAGGATGACTGTTATAATAAACACGGCCAAGGCTAAAGCAATAAGTGCACAACAAGACTTCCGCCTAAACCGTGCCATTACCCTGGAGGTTGTTTAAAGTCCATTACACCAAAGATGTTCTGTCAATGGTGGAACAAATAATGGTGTTAACTGTCAGTGGTGTTAATTGATACCCTCAAGGTTCATTCTTCATCTTCAAACTTCTACTAGAATAGCTGTAAAAAAATAAATAAATATATAGCTCACTTAAACAAATAGATCATTTTAGAGAGCTTTTTAAATATTACTAGTATTTGTTTATATAAATAAAACATCCATTTAATTGCACAACTTTATACCAACCAATAACTTTCAGGCTATGCTGCTTTTTACAATAAGTACACGTGCAGTAAGATAAAAGGTCAATATTAATTGTTTAATCTTATTGCTTTTGGCTAGAATCTATTTAAACATTCAACATATGATTTCAATAGTTACCTATTAAATTGAACCTATTAAAATAATCAACACATTATCCATTAAAAAAGAATCTGTAAATTGTTGTTACAAATAATTCCTATTTTAGAGCTAAAACTACAACCACTGAACACTAATCACAAAAGCTCATGGGAAAGAGGTACAGTTATTTAACACTGACACTTGAGTAACTGAGACTGAAATTAAACATTCACCTCACTGTAGCATTGCATTTTTTAAAAAATATGCAGCGACATACCTCTGTTGACAGACATCAAGTGATACATCTTTCGTATGAAAACAGAACATATGTGACACTTTAATCTAACGCGGAAGTATCAGTGACCAGTATTTTCTTCTCTCTTGTTTATTCGGCAATTGTAGATATGGGCGAGTTTTGCTGCGATCTACTGGACGGGAGTCGAATTACATATCATACTATGAAGAAGGCTAAACTCATGAATAATAATAAGGTAGCGTTTACGCTTCTCGGCGAACGGCCAATCACGGATACTGATTAATATTCATGAGCCAGGCATTCGCCATAGTATCGTTCGTAACTTCGTAGATCGAAGAGCTGTGGAAAAACAACCCTCCCTGACAGCTGTCAGACGGCGCATCTTTCATTCATTGTCTGTTACAGTTTGCATCAGCTAAGTTCAAATTTCCTTTCCTTTCACGTCTTCCTTGAGAGCAAAATAAATAAGTTCAATTGCGGCTTGTTGCAATTGCAATTGTTACATACAGAATAATATGTTACAGAAAATGCCTACAGCAATATATCTTTGTAGTTTTACCCCTACACACAAGAATTTTCGTATTTGTCATTTTTATTCATTAAAATTAGCCTAATTTGAGGTTTGACATTTTAAATAGTCGCATTTTCATTCGCAGCCATGAGGGGGCACTGTTTGCATTAAAATGAACGGCTTGGGAGGGAAGTGCCTGGAAGACTACAAGGCTACATGATGTGTTTATGCAGTTTTCTGAATGCATACTTCCAAATGTATATTTTCATATTCACAAGGACAGTGAATTTCAACAAGATTGCATCAATAACATGAAATTAAATAATTTTTGGATATTAAGTAAAATGTAAATGATGGAATTCGGGGTCTGCACACCTCAAAAATAAAAGGAACAATACATTTCTAGACAATCCCACTTTTAAATCTAGCTTTCTGGAAGCAGTTTAGACTATATAAATATATATACACTCCTTTGTCAACATTGAGCTGCTTTACAACTGACAATCAATCCCTGGTGTTTGAAATGACTTCAGTGACTCAAACAAAGCTGGAAAGCAATCCTTTCTAAAGTGCACCATGCACACACACTGAGACAGGTTGCACTCCGTTTTCTGCGATAAAGAGGACTTTGATGTCAGTGCCACTCTGTGCCTTTGAGAATCTGTCACAGTTATTTTTGAACCTAACAGTGAAATTATGGCTCGTTTGGATCGGAATCAAAGGAGAAGCAAGAGCCGTCTGCGACAACCCGATAATTCATATAATTGCTTGCCAGCTCCTTTGGGGTACAGTGAGATTAAGTGCTGTTATGCTTACTCTAGCCTAGCTCTAATCGAAATATACATACAACCTCTATAAAATTGGATCGGTTTATTCTGATTTATCCAGTTTTAATTTAGGAATAACCTGAACTGTAGTTGCAAAGCATTTTCACAATTTTTGGTACCATATAGTCTACAGTTATGCTGTTGCTCTTAAAAATAAATAAATAAATAAATAAAATATTAATTGTTTTTAAAAATGAATATTAAAAGTTATTAGATATAACTGATTAGATACTCATTGTTACAGACTGGATGCATGTTGTCCAAAACATAATATTAATTTATTAATAATTAAATGATCATTATATGAATTTTTTTTAATGCAACATCAACAACTTACAATATAGGTTCCTGCTACATTTTTACATTTTAATAAAATTAATTCTATTAGATTTATTTTAATTAAATTTTATTCAAATAATAAAAAATGATGAATAATTTATAAAACAATACAATTAAACTGATTATTTACTTGAATAATTTGCAATAGGTTACTACTACAGATTGGCTTTCTTGCTAAATGTACAGAGTTCAATTAATTTATACACGAATACTTACAATAGGTACCTGCTACAGTTTTTCTGTAAGGGAAAGGGATTTGAATGAATGAATGACTTTTTTTTATTACAGCTAATAAAATTTTATTGATTTATTAAATTAATAATTAAAATAATTAAAAAATGCTTTAAACTTATAATGCATCATTTAATAAACAATTAATGTAAACTTTTTTTCTAGAGGGTTTAAGTCAATGCTGCATGAGGTGTCAAAACCCCTTTATCTATGAAATCATTAGCTCGCCTGTCCGCTTGTACACTTCAGAGGGTGATTCATTTACAGGTGTGAAGATGTTGGTTCGCTAGATCGTTGAATTGACAAATTGTGAAACCACTGAATGGTTCGTGCTATTTTTTCCCTCTTTACTATGGGCGCATCGCCATGACGTCATCGCCCCAATGTCAACAATGTAGAAATTTAGAGGAGGCGCGTGCTGGAAATGCCACAATCAGCAAAGAGCAAAGCAAGTGCACGCCGTCTCGAATGTAACTCAACATAGACGGAGACTGAACACAGCGTTCCTCCGGCTTCAGAGAGACAACAATAACCCTGCACGCTCCTCCGGCTGCTAGCGAAGCGCGAAGAAAGAGACCATGTGAAGGCGTCTTGCAGAACATCTTCGCGCGGGAACGACTGAAAGTTTAGGTGAGTGTCCAAGCCGCCTGAGGTGCAGCTCGTTACAGTTTATGTGTGTTTTGGTTTGAGCGTCTTGTTGTTTGTGTAAGTTGTTTGTGGTCTGTGTAGAAGAGGCAATGTCTCATCACAGACAGAAAGCTTACGTCAACGTTTCTGGGTGTCAGTGCAGCTCTCTGACTGACTGTACATTTTTAGGTCTGCAGGTTAGTGCTGCATTTAGTCTCTGCTACTGTAGATGGCAGGTACAATTATGTGTTGGACCGGATCCGCTCTAAGACAATGGGAAACAGTGATTCAGCAAGACTGTTTAATTTTGTGTGTTCATTTCTCTGAAAAATCTGTCTTCTAATTAGAAGAGATATATATATATATATATATATATATATATATATATATATATATATATATATATATATATATAAATCTCAAAATAAATATTTTTGATAAATAGCAAAATAACTATTTTTGAAAATATATTAATATATTAATAATTAAAAACAATAATAGTCTATATATTTAGCTATCATCTTAGATATCAATACACTAAATATAAATTAATAGAAAATAGATTGACATTTTAAGCCAATAATAATTAAATCAAAGAACTTAAAAGTAATTTTATTCAGTGTTGGTGTTGTTACTCATTTGTAGGAGTTTTTACCGAGCACTTGCCTCATAAGCTGTATTTAAAGTGGGCTAATGCTGATGTTATAAAAGCACGAGTTATCTAGAAATGCTCACGTCTTTAAATAGAGGTGTGATGACTTTGGAGGAAGTAAAGCATGGCAAAGATCAACTAACCAAGCCTTTGGCGCAGTGAAAACATAAATCAAGAAATAATACACTTGATTTGTTCCTAAAAGTGTCTTATATTTGGAATCAGTTTCAAAGTAGGGATGTTGAAACATACTAAAAAAAAAAATATTGCAGCACAATGTTGTAATGAAAGAAGAAGTGCGAGAGGGCATTAGTTGGTGGCTTTGTGAATCTTTACAGTCACTCTGCTAAGTTTAGCTTGTGTTTTTTGTTCTTATTACTATATTTTGAATTGGACCAGTTTAAAAACACTTATGCTACAAAATCTCTTCTGAAATATCATCGTTATCCTCTCTCTGTTATTACTGTTTATGAAACCAGTTGCGTTGCACCACATACCCAGATTTGATGTGCTTTAGATTAAGCAGGGCAGGTAAAGATACGGTTAATGGGTGGATGAGGTGTTTGTGGTTTACTTCCTGTGAGATGAGATGTTCACAGGTCTTTGTGGTGCAGCTTATAGAGAAGCTTATTTCCTGTGCTCATTTCTATAAATATTAATATTGATTACGGATAGAAAATTCACATTTACCTTTTAACTTAAATTAGCTCTTTTTTTAACACTTTTGAACATCTTGCATGCATCTTTATTTAGAGCTGTGACCTTAGTGTGGTAATATCATGGTCTGGATGTGATAATGAGGTTCAACTGCACTGCATACTGATTACAGATGTTCAGTGCTCTCAGGATCTTTCTAACCATAAAAGATTTGGCTTGAAACTTGAGGCTGCTTTAGTGTTCATCCTGATTTGATCTCCAAAAAGTGTTTAGCAGGTCAAATCATTGACCTGTGACTAATCAATGCTTCGTCTTCACTGTGCTGTGCAGAGACATCTCCTTAGTCATGTAACAGTGGTTTGTTCTCCTGATGAAAGCACCTGTTTTGTCAGCAGTTGTGGGTTTGTCGCTTATCGCTGGTTGAGAAACAGTTGTTTGTCTTCTGCTCATGTTTGCAACACAACAGATGTTTCTTCATTGGCTGAAAACTGCTTCTGTAATACAATTGTTTGATGAAGCTAACTGAATTGGTTCTGTCATGAAGTGCTTGAGTCACTATATATATGTGACCTTAATGTTGAGCAGTGGAAGCTGAATTATTTGTGAGAGCTACACTACACATATATCAACATCAGCATATTTTGGAAACCAAATTATTGCTTTAACCTGATTTACAATGTATATTCTCTATTTAGTGAACCGTGGCTAGGTTTGGTTATTGGCCCAATTCAAAAACCCAAACCAATCCAAAGACTTCCTTCAGTGTCTTTGGAACATTTTATCGCATTTTGTTCGGTTACTTCGGAAAGAAATATCAACCTTTTTCTCAGTCATAATTTGAGCGATAATTCATGTCTGTAGCATAATGTTCACATTTATGCAAACCTCTAACCCATAGTATGAGCATTAATAACAGTGTAGCTTGCTGCAAGCACTAATAAGCCTAAACACTGCCATAGCGTATGTGCATGTCAATTTAATTCAATCTCTGCACCATCAAATCACTGACTGATGTGTTCAGAGTTTTGTTTTTGCTCATTTAGTTTCAGTTTGGCTGACTGCGGGTATGAATTTTTTTTCTTTTTTTTTTACCACAATATTGCAAAGCCATTTCTATACCCATTTCTATACTATGTTTAAAACTAATAATGAAGTGCCAGGTCATGATATGATGATACAAATGCCTCTAATGCCCACAGATGGGCCAAAGTGGGAGAGAAACGGAGCTGGAGTTCACTTGGCCACAGCTGTCATTTATTAACTATGTGGACTTGATGAACCCATTGAGTACTGGTTCACTTCCTGTTGGACAGCTAGAGTAGGGTTAGTATGAGACATTGACACAATCCAAGAGAATACAAACACAGCTAATGGGGCCATTAAAAGATGTCCTTAGTGGTGAAGGACATTTTTTATTTAAATTACACAGGACTGTCTGATGAAGAAAATGTTTCTGTAATAACTGGCCTGAACCACCAAAATGTCACCTTTGAAAATAATGTGAAAATACTTTTCTTTTTTTTCATTTACAAATAAATTAGATTTATACCTTAATTATATTAGTTATATTTTGTCTTTAAAAATAATAAAATAAACTAATATATATTATTTTTGGTCACAAAAACAATATTTATACATTCATATACATTCAATAAAAGTGAGTCTTGGGATGGGGGATGAGAGTAGTTATGTAGAAAAAAACAAGCATAATATTTGCCTTTAAAAATAAACATTTTAATTGATACAAAATACAGCAGTTTGATCATCGGCAGAATATATATATATATATATTTAATGGTATAGTGGAGTTTATAAATTGTAATATATTTATACATTTATTTATATAGTAGGAGTTACATTTTAGTAGTGCAGGATGAAGCTGCTAGAATCACGTTTCAAGATTTTGCATTTTTGCATGTTTGACAAAAAACCCAAGACGGTTCCATATGTTACCATGAGTTTTTTACGAAATTATGCATATCTCAGCCATTGCAGCTCCAGTCTGCAAACCCAAATGTATAGCCTCAAGATGCATTCACGCTGAAGTAGCTTGCACAAATCTCCAGCTACACCCCCATCTCGTTTTATTTCTTTGAATATAAAAGTGTCATGATGCTTACCGCAGCGGTTTTTGTATTTTACCGGAATCTTCTGCTTTGACGGACAGATGAAAGAGGCGCTGTGACTCTTATCCTGTGTTTGAAGTAGGTCATCAGCTGACTTAGGTAAAAGTAACCCAGCTGAATATGAATGCAGGAAACCAGCTGCGTAGTAAGCAGTAAATGCGTAAGGGTTTCAGTATGACATTTGGGTTACATTTAACCTCTAAACTCTTTGGTCACGCTCTCTATGACATATGCAGTTCATGCTGTTATTTCTAGTTTCCATAGTAGTTCAGTTAATGTACAAGATACAGTACTGTGAATTTAGACACAGCTAAAGCAAATTGTTAAAGGAATATTTCACACAAAAATGAAAGTTTGTTGAAAATGTACTCACCCTTAGGCCATCAAAGATATAGATGAGTTTTCTTCATCAGAACAGATTTGGAGAAATTTAGCATCACTTGCTCACCAATAGATCCTCTGCAGTGAATGGGTGCCACCAGAAAGAGAGTCCAAACAGCTAATAAAAACATCACAATAATAAAGAAATAATCAATTAACATTTTGAGAAGTTAAAACCTTTGTAATGAACAATTCTATCATTAAGGCATTTTAACTTTAAACTAGGGCTGTCAGTTTGACGTTAACCTTTTAACTGTCACCCCCATTTTTGAACATAGACGTGAAAGTACACTATTCACACTTAAATTGTTATAATTCATAAACGCTTCTGAATACAGATGAAAGGTTGGTCTCTTTTTAAAGAAGACAATCTGCAGATTATTGCAGAAGTGAAATCATTTAAGAAAATGAAAGCATATAAAAGTTATAGAAGTTTAAATTTACTGTAAATACATTTATTATTTTATTTTTATTATATTTTATATAAAATAAATATTTAATAAAATATGTTTTAATCCAAAATTGCTATAAAATTAAAGCCATATGTCTAAATAAGCTGTGTTCCAATTTTGAAGTTGATATAAAAAAAAAATGTATGTTCATATGCAATTTTGTTTAGGCATTATACCACAAAAAGCCACCGGGTGTCATTGAAACTCCATTGAATTTTTTGGATGCATTTGTTTGTCACAAATGTATCAATTTCTCTCTCAATATTATGTCTATGACAAAATAACCACCAAATATGGAATCTTGAGACTCAGACCTTTCCAACGATATGTATTTTGTCAAGATTATGAAATGTTTTGATTCTAAAATACCGTAATATATTTGGAATATGACCCCTCCCACTAAGGGGGAGGACCACGCTAAAAGATTTTAAAGTACGATTTCCATGGTAACGCAGTGTCCGATTTCAAAATGGTTTTTATAAGATGAATTTGGTGTATATAAGCTTACGAATGATATATAATTTATGATGATTACTAAAACATGTGATAGGGAAAAAGGAAGCGGAATAGATTTTTTGTGACAAAGGTCAGAACTCCAGTTATGATGTATATGTTTTGAGGTGCACTCTTTTTATAAATTAATCTTTTACTGTTCCTTCATAATTTTTAACAACAAAACGTGGTCAAATATCTATTTAGGAGTCTTAGACCTTTCCAACGATATATAGTTTGTCATGATTAGATTAGGATATAATTGTAATATATTGAAGTAAATTTAGGCGTCCCGTATACGGGACGGTGACATTTAACAGGTTTTAACTTAATGAATTAGTCATGAAAAAAAGTATGCGGTTAAATTATATTAACAATGTTAACGCACGTCTTATACTTCATACCAGTTGACTGTTGACAAATATGATGCAGGGGAACAACTTGTTTCCATAAATGCGGTTACACCCTAAAATTCTCATATTTATATCACAAGATAAATGACCTCACACGAGCAGCGATAGCAGTATCACCAGATTGAGCACAAGTGCAAATGTGAATTTATTCAACAGTTCAATAAATAAGAAGTTCATATTGTGCTTCATTTTAAACATACTATTGTTTTTTTGCTCAGTTTTGCTAATGAAAATATTAAAGACATAGGCCGACAGCAGAACTGTTGTGCGTTTGTGAGCAACACTGGTGTTTAGTTTCTGAATGAATCAGCGTTTTAAACAAATTGAGAGAACTAATGATTCAGAGGCCCATTCATATGAGAGAGCCGTTTACTGAATTCCTGAATGAATTAGCCATTTGAACGAATCCAATTAAGACATTTACCACCACCTGGCAGTTTTAGTTCCCGTTTAAGAGTATCATTTCATTTATTAAAGAAATAATAATGAATAAACATTAAAGGGATAGTTGACAATAAATAAATAGTATCATCATTTACTCACCTTCATGTCATTTCAAACCTGAATGACTTTCATTCTTTTGCGCAACAGAAGACTGTTGGTAACAAAGTTGTTTTGGTTTTTCTTCCTTTATGTTCCGTAGTTTATGTTAGACCGTTGTAGCCTAAATGTTTAGGCCTATGTTTAATAACTTTTGTTGAATCGTAAAATATTTCTTTCTAAAGCTACAATTTGTAATGTCTATTTGATACTTTCTTATTTAACACAATAATAGCTTTAATCTTTTGTGTGTTTTCTATTGCTTGATCTGTGCATGTTTCTCTCTTGTTCCAGACGAGATGACTTTTTCACTAGTGAAAGCAATATAATCGATAGAAGACTTGTTTTAGCCAGAAACAATGGTTTGAATTGGTTTATTTCTAACATGCAGATTTCCTCTTCACAAGACGTTTGATGGACTAAAACTGTGTGGGTTACCTGTGGATTATTGTGTGTTTTTTTTTTCAGCAGTTTGAGCTCTCATTCTGACGGCACCAATTTAATGCAGAGGAACTATTGCTGAGAAACGGATTCTAAATTTCTCCAAATCTGTTCTGAAGAAGAAACAAACTCATCTACTGTACATCTTGGATAGCCTAAGCAGGGAATGCCACTGTATCAAACAATGAAAAACCAGGACTGGAACTATCCTTTTCATAATGTGTAATTTGACCATGAATATCCTAGATTTCACTGAATTTGGTTACCTCTTTTGTTGCTATATTTTGCTTTGACTGAGTTCAGATGAGTGGTCCAGTCATACTCTCACTGCAGACCGATGAAACATACCTCAGGCAAGATGTGATGTCAGTGGATCAGCTGAAATAAGAGAGGTGTAGACAACTTCCTAGAAAATGAGGTGATAGAAATGAAAGGTCATTCCCAGTGGATTGAAATACCTGTGCTTATTTTAGGAAAGATCTATTGAAATGACAACAGTGAACTTCAGCTCAACTTCAGGGCGGTGATTCTTAATGTCATTGTAATATTGCTTTCTGCAGTTCAAGGAGAATAATTGAATGTGTCAGGTAGGGATATTCCAGTATCAAATTTTGCTGTTGCAATTAATTGCTCATGCTTTTATCACGGTATACGGTATTATCATGGTATTGAAATTTAAAAATTAAAAAAAAAAAGTGGTCATAGTACAGTATAACAGGTTAAATAACTTATCTTATAACAAAAATAACTGAACATTTAAATACAATAAAGCAATACAGAAAAATATATAAAGTTAAAAGTTTTACACAGATTAAAGTGCAAAAGACCGATAGGTATCACTTTACAATAAGACTTCATTAGTTAATCTTAGTTAATGCATTAACTTTCACAAAGAGCAATAGCTACATTTGCTACAGAAGTTATTAATCTTTGTTACAAAATACAAGTCTTAGTTCATGTTAGCTAATTAGCACAGCTGCAACTTTCGATTTTAACAACATGTTAATAAATATTGGAATAGAATACCTAAGATTAAAGAATGTTCAGAAGAATTTTTCATTGGCAGTTTATGTTAACTAATGAATTAACTAATGTTAACTAATGAAGCCCTAGTGTAAAGTGTGAATTAACAATAAAGGATCAAAACCCTTTCAAACAATATTTAAAGTATGTTGTAGTCCAAATTAAAATGAAAAAAAAAAGTTTGAAAATAAATAGCCTATTTAGTCTTAATATTTAGGTATTTGGCACTGTGATGATCACCACGGCGAATCCACAAAATCTGAATGGCTATTTAAAATTATTTAAATATGTTTTAGAAAGTAGTGCAGCTGCTTTATTTATGGGGTTTCCTGGGTAACAGCTGCATTTTCTGCAGTTTAGCGCCATCTGCTGTCAGAGAGTGAATGTGTTTTCATTCAGCGCGTCTCTCACGTGTTCTCCCATGTGCTTCTAATGCGTGCTTGTTTACATCAGAGCACACACGCTCTTTCAAGCAGCATACAGTGGTGGTGTGCATTTTGACCATGATGGGAATATCATTTTTTAAATGCATTCCAAATTCTGAATAATTTGTTATATATAAAATTATTCACTGTATTTAGAAGTGCCCACGATAACAATATCGTGCATATTCACTACCGTGATGTATTACAGAATACCAGCACATGTCTAGTGTCAAGAATTGAGACCACAATCAGGACTTTCTCATAAATCAAGGCCTTAATTAATCCAACAGTTTTGCCTAATTAGTCAACTGAATCAGAATACATTTTTAGGACACCACCTAGCATGGTTAGGTGTATCATTCTTGCAAACATTTCTTGCCTGTCAAATTCCATTCATTAGTACAGAAAAAGGTCTTGCCACCTAAATAATTTATGCTTTTTAGCGTTTCTCAACTGTTTGTTGTCCTGACATGCCTTCGTTCATGTCTTAGGTTGTCTTATATAGATAAAAAGTAATAAACTGTCTTCAAATGTGTATTTATGTTCTTCATCAAATTTGTGAAGCATGATGAAATTATAAGCACTCAAACCTTTTTTTTTTTTTTTTTTGCATTCCTTCTTTTTGATGTTTTGCAATCGGTTTGTGAGATCACAGCAGAATGAAATCTTCAAAGGTTTTCAGTGTTTCCTAGTTGATTATGTTAATCATTTCTACCAAGCTATTTGAGCCCAGAGTACTTGTGTGATATTCATTTAAAATTCATGATATTTTACTGTAGGGAGAAAATCAGGTGCAACCTGCTGGCTGAACCATCAGTCACCCTCAGACGGTTACTGCCTCCCATGCTGGCCTCAATTACCATCTGGTTAGAAAGGATGTCCAGGCCTTGGTCATGCTGACATCCCATCTACACTACATGTGAGCAACATGACGTGACAAAACTAGCATGCTCCAGTTTTAATCAAACAAGCTGTATAGACCAGACCATTACAAGCCAAACTGCAATGCGCACAAAATGTAGGCAGCATTGTTGATTTATATCTGGAGTGTTCTAGTTTTGTTGTGTTGTCAAGCATTACTCAAGTGCAAATAAGGTATTGAGAAAAAAGGAAAAAAAAGAGAAAAAAGGCAGTGAGAAAAAAAGTTCAGCTGTTTAATCTCTTCAATTCAAAAACTCTTCTATGCTGATGGCAAAAAATGGAGGCAACAGTGTCAATATTGGAATGTATTTTAATGTCTTTTTGTGTATTTTGCTAGTTCGCTAGGGCTGTGTCATTAGAAAATTTTGCCAATATCTTATAACTTGTGAGTATGGAATTAAAAGACAAGATATTTAGTAGTGTTGTCAATTTTAATTTCAATAGCAAAGCAAATTAATGTGATTGAATTAAATCTGCCCGTATCTCCTTCAATAAAATGCTTCAGTTATTAATTTGGCATCATCAGATTGCTTATGACAATTTTCTTGTCATAAAATATTTTTTATGCAAAAATAAAACAATCAGCGGTTTATGGTAAGATTAAAATATTTATTTAGCTAAATAATACTTTTTATCATTAAATGGATCAAAGACAAAATTATGGTATAGACATTTGTAATGTCACAAAATATTTTTTGTCAAAATGCTGTTCTTGGCTATTAATCCTAAAAAAAAAATGATCACAGTTTGCACAAAAATATTAAGCAGCACAACTGACTTAAACAGCTTTGCATCACAGGAATGAAAACATTTTTAAATATATTCAAATATTGTAATTATATTTCATAATATTTATGTTTTTACTGTTGATCAAATAAATGCAGCTTTGGTGAGCAAAATACTTCTTTTTTTTTTTAATGAAAACTTCTGCAAAGACATTTAATCTCAAAGTTAAACTTCTGCAAAGACATTTAATCTCAAAGTTAATCTAATGTACCTAAATGGACATCCGTTTATTATGCCAAATGAATGATAATGTACAGTCTCTTGTCAATTTAGTCTGAAATATCCATGATCTATGTTTTTAATGCCTCACCATCTGCTGATGTATGTACTGCTTGTACTGAAGTATGTTTATCCAGCTCAATGTGAGCTTCTGTCTATATTTATAGCTTGCTTGCTGTGTTTTTGTGTCACGGTTGCCTCTGCCCATATTAAAGACCGTTATGAGTCACTTCTCACTTCAGTCTCTGGGAAACCATGATTCATTCAAGCTCTGTTTCAGCAGGCAGTGCCCAAAATACTCTGGCATGGAGTCATCCCTATCTTTACACTAGAAAGGCTGCTTAGGAATGCCCTGATTGACTTGAGAACTGATATTTCAGCTGTTTAGCTAACACCTGATAATAAAATAAACAACTAATTTGTAGAACTGTAATTTATATGAATGAGTGAACTGGCACAGTTTACACTGGCATTTTTGTGTCCAACGAGCTAGATGTGAATGCAATCGTGACTGCATTGTGGGATATTTCCCACGGAGTACCAAAAAATAGCTTGTATTTTTCAAAGGGATCCATTCTTTCAAACTCCATTTGTTCACATCCTTTATTCCAGCTTGTGAATATGACAGTGACCCTCTGAAAGAGAGACCGCTAACCTTATTTTGAGCACAATAGTTCATTGTCGAAACTAATGATGTCATTGTTGAGTTTCCTGCTGGAAAATCCCCCCAAGATGAGCTCTTATCTAAGGTGTGTTGTGTCTCTCTGTTTGGTTGTGTGTGGTTTTCTCTCCTGCCCTGCAGGCTAAAAGCACCTGGCAGCACTGGATCACTGCTTCAGCAGCCTGCCACGTCCTGCAACACTAACCATGAGCTCATGGAATCTGCAGATAGCGGTTAGCCTATATATTTTACAAGGATGTGCTCATCAACTGTTCTCACAACCAGAGCATCATGCAGGCAGGCATAGAGTTCATGTGTACTTTAGGTCAGTGACAGAAAGAAATATATTTTTTTATTTAATATAGGTTTGGTATCTATTTAAGATAGGATCTATCTATCTATCTATCTATCTATCTATCTATCTATCTATCTATCTATCTATCTATCTATCTGTTACATTATATATATATAGCTACATAAATATTATTATCTGAAATGCAAATGGAAATCTGGACTATAGCAGTCTCTATAAATGTCATGGAAATTCCATTTATTTTCATCTTATTATTTAGGTTGTTGACTTTAGTCTCTCCTTATTAGCATGTTAAACCAGCTCACTTAAGCTTCTTTTAAAATACAGCATGCTATTATTCTCAGAAAGC
The DNA here is from genome assembly GCF_003368295.1 of Carassius auratus. Taxonomy (NCBI): domain Eukaryota; kingdom Metazoa; phylum Chordata; class Actinopteri; order Cypriniformes; family Cyprinidae; genus Carassius; species Carassius auratus. The sequence continues at coordinate 25,639 of NW_020523890.1, read as the reverse complement.
TCTTCAGTGGTTGGAACCGAAAGAAGAGCTGCTGTAATCAGGTCAGTATGAAATTAGGCCAGGCTTCTCTTGGTGGTCATAACGGCCATATTACACCCTGAAGTAGGAGGCCTTGAATTTTATGTACTTTTTAATGAATGTCTTGGTGATTGTGTTAGAAATGGGGTCACTGCATTTGTGCTGTGTAATCAATTATTTAATGTTTGTCCATGTGGGATCTAATGGACTTCATATTCTTTTTTTTTTCTTTTTTTTGTATAAATGAGCTTAAACTAACTTTAATGGGATAGTTAACCCAAAAAAGTTTTTTTTCTTCATTTGAACATTTAAAGAAAATATTTGAAGAATGTGGGTAACCAAACAGTTTCTGGTCCCCATTGACTTCCATAACATGTTTTCCATTTTTGGAAGAAAGAAATTCATACAGGTTTTGAACAGCTTGGTGGTGTATAAATGACAACAGAATTTATCATTTTGTATTAAAAATATATATATTTTTTTTTAAATTAAAGTATTTAATTTCACTTTCTTTAGAAAATTGGAAATTGAAAAAAAAATTGTGCTGAAAAAAAAAGTATAATATCTGTTTATGCTAAATTAAGTTTAATTATCCAGATTTTTACCTTGTATATCTGTTCAATGCAATTTATCTAATTACAGTTTGTTACTAGAGTGTGTACATGCTTATCGCAGTCTCTTTTCCATCAAAGCAGTTATTATTCGTCCATAGTGGTGTTTGCAATGGATTTAGGTCGGGGAATTAAGGGCTTCATAAATTAGCAAGACTGCAGGGTTGGTCAGCATCGTGGACATTTTAACAGATGCTTTCTAATTATATTTCCATTCAGTCCTAGAGGAACAGAAACAGAATAGGCTGGTTCTGTAGTAGGTTTGTTTGCACAGCGACCGAACTGTTAAGCCTAGTTTTGCACTTGAATGAGTTTTCAGTGGATCACATTTCTCAGAGTAATTTGTCTTTTGATAACCCAGTTCATTGTACTGCATGTGCAACACTCACAATACACAATGCTTCAAACGACATTGTAATGATGCTCATCTGCATTATGGTCATGGCTGTCTGACATAGTCATGCATCAGTGTTGATGATGAAACATGCTGTAATTCCCTCTGTTTATTTGCATTGCATTTTTCCTTTTCAGAGCAGCTTCTCTGAATGAATTGACATGCTGGTGTTATCTCATTAGTGTGGGCAGAGCGAGCGAGTGACAGCTGCTATAAGACATTTTTTCTGTCAGTGTGAGTGGCTCTGTATGTGCTTTATTGGGAGATGTGTTAATGATTCACGAGCTGATGCTGAGATTACCAAAGCCAAGATGCTGAAATGCTGTGTGTTTGAGTGAGCAATTGCTATTCAACAGCTCATCTTCACTAGACTGGTTCAAAATAATTGGAATATTCCCCTTACTAGTTCCTCCTTTCAGCTTCTCACTGCCTCTAGGAATGAACGTAGTGTGATAATAGAGCAGAAAATACATCTTGTGTTGTAGAAGTATATGTAAGGGATGATGCACGGTGAACTGATCATTGTCGCAAAATAAATCTGGATCAGGTCTTCTGTCATCGTCAAGGAGTTTGTTATAAAGTCATGACTGGCTGACTGTAAATATTCCCAATTATCATATAAACATGGACATTGGTGTTAATGCATTACCTCACTTGTTGATTAACTTCCACTTACAGTCTTATGTGTATTATATCTTGTTTACATTTTCTTGATTTAACTAGGATTCTAACTATCATAAAAAGGTTTATGCTCAACATGTAACCATCATGAATACTGACATTTATATTCCGTAATATATACACTACAGTTATTTTATTATCTTAATTGTTTGTTGATTTACGCTTAGAAAATTTTAACAATTTAAATGAATTCTATTTATTATTTTTTAGATATTTAGATCATTTATATATTATTTAGCTAATTCTTCCTTTTGATTTAATTGTTTTGTCACATTTATTAATAAAATTGTATCTCTTTTTTTTGCTTCTGAAAATTTTTGGTTTCTGACCATCATCAAATGGTATAATCATTAATACTGAAAATTATATACAGTATAATTTGGAAGAATTTTGTATAGACTATAATTTTTTTTTTTTAAAGATATTCACTTTCAGCAAAGATGCATTAAATTGATCAAGTGATGCTAATGTCTTTTGCATTATTACTTTGTCTCTACATTTCAAAATTTCCCATAAATCGGGTTTCCTGTAATTATGTTTGGATCAGTTTTTTATTTTCAAGCTTTGGCTAGGTTATTATCATCTTCAAAATGGGAACGGCAGGAATAGTGCAACAGAGGCTACCACTATTGCAACCTGGTCTCGCAAAATAGGATCATATTCGTTTATGTAGTTTTAGCCATTTATGTAGTAACTGCCCTGTAAAGTACTCATCTGGCGGTATATGAGCTTAAGCGTGCTTATTTGAGTTATTTATTTTTTGAGACCATTACCCATCATATTGTATGCTAAAACTTTTGCTGTTTATGTGCGACTACAGTCTCTTGGAAGCTCTACTAGTGTCGCTTCGAAAATTCACATATCAAAGTCCTAATTATCAGCCCACTTTTGAAGCCGATACATGCTGCTAATTGGCCATCGGCTCAATTTGAGACATCTGTGCGATTCGCACCAGCAATTGTGCAATTGTTCATTAATGGTATTGAAGAATTGCCATTGAGATTAATAGCATATTTTTCCCCCCTTTAAGCTAGCTTTCTATCACATATGCAATAAAAAATTTTGAAACCTGAATAATGTAGAGCAGTCATGTCACTTTCGTCCACAGGCTCTGAGCAAGGAATGTCTATGGAGGAGAAGCCTGAAGCTCCCATGTATGTCTATGAGTCGACAGTGCATTGTGCCAACATCCTCCTGTGCCTGAATGAACAGCGGAAGCAGGACGTCCTGTGTGATGTGACAGTGCTGGTGGAGGGGAGTGAGATCCGTGCCCACAGGGCAGTGCTGGCAGCTTGTAGCCAGTATTTCTCCCTGCTGCTCAGGGGCCAGACGGAAAATGAGCCGGTCATCAACCTGCCACAGAAGGTGAGTGTCCTCATTTGGCAGGGGTACAGATTCAGCATACATTAACAGCCTGCAAGGATGCAGCTGAATGACCTGCACTGAAAACCTCACAAAAGTCCCAGCTGTGTCAGAGGAGGGGCGATATGAGATCTCTGAAAATGCATTTCCTGCATATAAACACCCTTATTTTCATTTCTTTGTTTCGTTTTATTTGTCAGTTTTAGGACTATTATTTCCTTTTTAATAAGGAAATTAATCAAAAGACTTGTAGCAGATAACCTTACCAGTCTGAAAGATTAAAAGACATCATTTCAATACACAGTGTTTGGAAATATTTTTTATTGCATTTAGAGTGAATGTAGAGTGCTGAAAAAAAAAATCAAGTCATGAAAATGAGTATCACACTACTGTTCAAAAGTTTGGTGTTTTTCAAGAAATGGATACTTTCATTCAGCTAGGAAACATTAAACTGCTCAAAAAAGAATGTACATGCTTTAAAATACATTAAAACATGTTTCCCAGTATCCACAAAAATATTAAGCAGTTTATGTTTTAAATATTAAAATGTTTTAACATTATATAATTTCTTATTTTTATTAAAGATAAGATTGTTTTGAAATTAATAATATTTTATTTTGTTTAGGAAGGGCACATTAATTTGATCAAAAGTGATGTTAAGGACATTTATATTGTTAACAAACAAATCTATAGCAAATAAATAGTTTTTTTCTGTTCATAAAAGGATCTTGTATATTTCCTAAAGCAGCGAACAACTTAATTATAATAATTGTTTCTTGAACACCAAATCAGCATATTAGAATGATTTCTGAAGGATCATGTGACACTGAAAACTGGAGTAATGGCTTAAATTATTAACTGAATTAAATGATTTTTTAAAATATTTCAATAATATTTCTGTTATGTGTAGTGGTGGGTGGTTTGACCAAAAATCCGCATCACAGCTTCTTTTTTTTCTGACTGTGCTTTTATATGAATCAGAATACATGAAATTGGATTGTGTAATAATTTCACAATTTAAAGCAAAAAAAAAACAGAACGGTCTGGCTTAAGCTATGTGAAACTATTCTACGTAAAACATATCTGCATGAAACAAAAACAGCAGACAGGCTGAATGAGAGCTTGAGAACATACTGTGAAAGAAATGTGCTTGTTGCTAGAGAAGTCCGACAGGAATGTGTCAGTGCAGAAAACATGTTCATCATCTGCAGCTTTGAGTTGAAATAATTGCTTATGTTGTTTACCAGAAGTGTTACCAAAGTTCCCTCTCAGAACTTGACTGTGCTTGAGGAAGTATGATTAATTCATGGCTGATTCTCTATGTTGTAATACTTAGGTGCTTTGCGATCTCAAAGCTCAAAGTTATATTACAATATCCCAGATATGTCAGAAGGCCCCCATTTGCCTCCGCTTATATATTAATTATCATTCATCTTCAAAACACTTAATGTCAAATTGTATTCTGGAGTGACCGGGAAATTGGCTTCATATCTCATTCTCTCTTCAGAGCCGTGCTGTGCTGTTTCCCTCTTGCTTTATAGTGTGGAGTCTCTGCTTTCTGCTTTGTGTGCGTGTGTGTGTACATGCGTCCCTGCCTGCTGCCCTCATTAGGATTGCTGGTTATAACATTAAAGGAGTCTCATATGGCGCTTGGCTTCCATAAAGACATGCTTCTGCAGGCGGCAGCTGCTGATGCCAGCTGAAAATAGATCCACAGAATGCTCAGCATTTTCCCCCCTAGCTCTTCTATTTATTTGCAGCTCTGGGAGGACTGACTGAATGTCTGGGGGAGCTGTATTTTCAGCAGGATGACTTTCTATTTTAAAGGTGATGTTCTTGATGTGGTTGCGCTGCCCCGAGCATTCATGGATACCTCCGAGAACGATAGAGTGATTGAAAGTGATGAGAAGGGTGGTTTATTTTTGTTCTTGACACTATGCAGTTCACTTCATTTTATTACTTGATGCAAAGCTTTTGAGACATTGAATAGGAAGCTCAGATACTTTGTAGCATAGATGCAGTTTTTTTTATAGCATGATTTATAAAATGTGTTTTGAGGATCAGCTGATTATTCTCAGTCATTTGTTGTCAAGGTTTCCACAAAAATTTTAACCAGAACAATTTTTTTTTGAGAGATAGAGTAGACAGGAAAGCATTAGGTGGAGAGAGGATAGCGGGATCAGCAAAGGACCACGAAAAGGGTTTTCAAACTCAGGTCACCACACTAAACATGAGGTTATTGGCACTGACAGTAGTGTCAAATTGTATCTTTTATGTATCTTTTTATCCATGTATCTTTTAATCTATTTATTAATAAGAAACATCAGTTCATCACAGCCTTTTTTAATTCTCCTAAAGGAGGTAGAAAATGTATGGAAATGATGGCAGGAAACCTTGAGTAACAGTATAAGTGGTTTTGGGGAAACAAATAAAAAATCACAAAAGTGCTACTTTAATTTGATTAAAATGCCACTAATGACCCTGAAATATCAGCTTGGTTTGTTTTCTTTTTATAGATCACGGAGAAAGGCTTTACCCCACTGTTGCAGTTTGCTTACACAGCCAAGCTGCTGCTCAACAGGGACAACATCCAGGATGTCATGTGTTGTGCCGAATTCCTGGGAATGCACAACCTTGAAGACTCCTGCTTCCACTTCCTACAGGCCCAGATGAAAAGTGAGGCTGATGGCATGCAGACCAGCCAGAATCCACCATCACCCAAGACTCTGGTTCAAAACCATTATGATAATGGATTAGAGGATGCAAATGTGAAGCCAAGTGACTCCAAACCACCACTGCCTGGATCAAGGCTGCACCCTGAAACTGAGAAATTAAAAGTCACCAACAACCTGCACCAATCAGACCAACCTCCAACTTTCGACATCCCTCGTTATCCCAAATATAGAAAGTACCATCAGGTTCTTGTTGAGCACAACGCAACCACCTCCTCTCACAGCAGTACCTCAAGCTTACACGGCTCCCTGCAGGATACCGTCACCAGCAGCGATGCCCAGGGCCTTAATCTTTCCAAGGTTAAAGCAGAACCACCAATTGGGGAAGACTGTGTGCCACTAGACTTGTCCGAGTTGGAGCAGGACGGTCTGGTTGGGGGTAAAGGGAGTGAGATGGAAATGGAGTTTGAAGGAAGACAACTTAGTTCAACGCCCATCGAATTGCCTGTGAGCAAGCGATCACCAGTGTGCCTGCGCTCCCTTGTTAAAAAGGAAGTCACATCTTCGGATCATTGTCTTACGGCTGATCTGCAACTCACCAGCAGAACCTCTCCCCTTCGAGAACCACAAGTTGCTCCAAATTACTTCCAAAAAGACTATCAGGCCTTCGTTGGGGGACTTGGAGTGACAGCCTCAAAGAAAGCTGAGAAATTAACAGATGACTTGTCACTCAAGTCACTTTCCTTTGAAAGAATCAATTCCCAAGAATCTGAACGTGAGAGTGACCGAAGAAGTGTCATCTTCTCCTCTCAAGCCCCTTATCATCTGGCGGCACCCGCACACTCTTATCCGGGTGAGAGCTGTTTGGGCCAGGAGACCTCGAATGACTTATGGGCAGGTTCCAGCCAGTCGTTCCCCTGCTCCCAAGCACTGTCCCCAACTTCTGTCTCTCAAGAGCCAGCATTGGCCTACCGCCGCCGGCCAAAGAGCAGCTGTCCGGTGCCCATTAAAATGTGTCCGCGTTCGTCTCGTGCCGAGAGCCACATCAGAACCTCCAGCTCTTGCTCTTCCTACTCCTACGCTGAGGATGGCAGTGGAGGATCTCCTTCCAGCCTGCCCCAGTTTGAGCTCTCTACCTCTCCTTGTTCCACCATGGCACGATGCCTGGCCCTTGAACACCAGGAGCATAGCATGTCAGGGCCACCAAAGATCAAGTGCGAAAAGTCATACGACACCAATTCCAGTGACGAATCTGGATCTTTTTCAGATGGAGATAGCGAATCATTTCCCATCAAAGAGCACACTCAAGAGGTTGGTATATGTTTGGAAATATTAAGTTGCACATTGTGTATCCCAAACAAATAAAAAAGTTGATATTAAAACTTGCAGTGTTACACTACATGATTAATCAAAATAAAGCTGAAATCATGATTTAATTACATAGATATGTATGTCAGTGCTGCATGTTTCAGAGTGTAGCACGGCACTGTGTTCATTTACACGTGATTAGTTCATGATCCAGTGTTTTCAGCAGCTGCATTTGGTCGCTTAAATGTGCATTTGGCAACTTCTGCATGCCAACCATCTTCCCAGACTTGAAGAATAACTCTCATTTAATAATAAATAATAACTTGTGTTTTCTCTACCCGAAAATCAAAGCCCAGTGGTTTGAATTATAAAAAAGTTAAGTCCAAAATTATTAGTAGTATTGTAATTTAACAGTTGTACTGTAATGAGATGATAGTAGTTCTTATTTGGTTTAATTTGCAATTTAATTGTAATTGTATTATTTATTATATTATAGTTGTATAGATATATAATCACAGCCTTTTTGCCAAATTGTACATCCCTTCAGACAAGCACAGCAACCCTGAAGCTTTTTTAAAAAAATGCAGACTTTATATAGCAGTCACAATTTTTATCAGGCACTTCTATCAAATCACTTCTTATTTAATATTATTATTATTATTATTATTATTATTATTATTATTATTTGTTACCCCAAACAGTCCAGCCCTTTGCAGTGGTTGGCACACATTTTGTTGACATTTGAGCTTTTGATAGGCACAAGTTCAAATCCAATCTTGATCCCATTAAAAAAACAAAAATCCCCATAAATAATTATGAAAAATATTATCATTACAAAACATTCCCACATTTGATTCCCGAGCTTCTGAGATTGAGAATCAAGCTGCAGTAACTTGGCAAACACTGGAGGGTTGCCATGGCAATAAGCTCTGAGCCGTCCTTCTTCCTGAGGTCCCAATGACATAATTGTTCCTCCTCTTGACAACACTGACACATTGCCTGTTCAAGAATCTGTGTATGATAATTTGCTGTCTCATTAAGTCGTTAGATTTTTTTGATGACCCAATTGAGTTGTTGATGTCAGTATACAAATGACTAAAGAGTTGTTGTTTTTTTGTGAGATTCTTAGAGTGTGTTTTGAAGGCAGATCCATAAAAGCCAGATATTTCAAAGCAGCATTATGAAACTGATAGCTTTAGATTCTGCAGTCTGATTGGATGAGTTGTAGCTGTTGTAAAATAGCTGATATACGCACACCTGTGAACGAACATTAGTTCATCATTTTTTGCTGCATTGCCTGATGACTGTAAACATTATACTTAGCCTTATGTACTGCAGAATTACTTATAATTCGTTTTTTATTCGTCTCTTTTTGTTTTTCTTATAATACATAAAACAAGATAGCATTAATATCGTATTGTTAAGTAAGGTTATGTTTCATCTTGTATAAACATATATTCTGTCTTACTGCTGTGGCACATTTTTTAAATTTGCTCTTAACTTGTTTGTACTGTACTTGGAAAATGAAAACCAAACATCTACAATTAGGATTATATGTACTATATATGCATTCTCTGAAAACAACTTTTAATATATTATGCAGTATTTCTTCTTAAACCAAAGTTCATAGTTCACCCCAATATGAAAATTCTGTCACCCTCATATTGTTACAAACCTGTATGGATTTCTTTCTTCCAAAATGTTTATGGTCTCCATCGACATCCATAGAATAGAAAGTTCCACAGGAGGGAAAAACATATTGTAGTATTTTGGGAAAATTCTGATACTATGGAAACTCATACAGGTTTGGAATAACATGAGGATAAGTAAATCATGACCATTTTCTTTTTTGGATGGACTATCTGTGCCGTACATTAAGTACATTGAACTAATTTCAGGTATATTAGATATTAACTGGTTTAAACAGTATTACTTAATGGATGAATTGTTTGCTTGTCAGTATCAATAAATGTTAACCATTTCATGATCATGTGATGATGGCAAAAAAGGAACCATGGTATTTAAATTAGATTTGTAAGAATACTATAGTACACGTGCAAAGCACCATGGCAATACCATGCAATTTTTTATCTTTCACAAAATTAAGAAAAATAAATGGTTATGAAATAAAGCAAAATTTGAACCAAATATAGTGTAGAAATCTCTTCAGAAACAATCTTTCTATAGCCGTCTTTATTTTGCCCTTCACTCTGCCTGAGTTTAAAGCTCCCAGCTGCAGGTCCCCAGACAGAAGTGGGACAGCGGCCCCCAGGCTCCCATCTGAGGATGGGCCGCTTCACCTCACTGGCTAACAGATGAGCCCTACTTCACAGTATGAGTGCCTTCTCCCAGAAACAACCTGACTTCAGAGAGAAGGAGAGGAGAAAAACGTGCCTGTGCTGCTGGAAGCCTAATCTGTCATTCTAGCCTTATTACAGAGCTCTCTGTAGTAGAGCGGTTAAATATAGACCTCCATTTTACACAGACTGAGCAGTGGCACAAGGTCACAGCAGAGAGAGGGAGTATTCGTCATGGTGATCACTATGACCAGCTCCCTCAGCAGACTTAAGTCAGGTTTCATCTTTGTCTTTGCATGGAAATGAGAATCCAGTGGCTATTAACAGAATTTGTAACTGAACCATAATGTGTCCTGTGCTCATCTTCATTTGCATGACATGCTTGAGCTGTGCTATGATTAGTTGAACAATATAAAGATGGTAAATTTAAGCTCTTTGCTGTAGCTTATTACAAGCATATATTACCAACCCACCTAAAAATCCTAAAATCGACATTTACAGTGGTTTTAAGTAATCATACCATATAGAATTTTATGGAATCTCTGTCAATTTTAAACTGTGTAAGTTGAAACATTTCGACAGAATGACTGATCTGATCATTTTAGCATTACATAGCATTTATGTGGAAGCTATCTCTATCTATCTATTTATCTATCCATCTTCTCTAACTATAAGTGTGTGTATATGTGTGTGTGTGTGTGTGTGTGTGTGTATTACAAAAAATACTTTTTTTGAAAATTAGGTTGTTTATTTATTGTTTTATATTTGATGAGTTTGCGCAGTTTAGTTTTTCCTATAGTTTAAGCCTGACTGCAAATAAATAAAACATTTCATACAAGTTAGATGGCAGTGTCATCTAGTGGTGAAGTTCCATATTTTCTGTGAAGGTTGTGTGAGATTTGCAGAATATATACATATACATATTGTAAGTGTGTATATATATAATTGTTGTTTGTTAATATTACGTTTCTTCCTGTATATGAAGTAACATGCTGCTGCAGTAAAGCATCTTAACTCTAATGTGCTGTCAACTTGCAGGTGAAACTGCCTTTCTCAATAGACCAGATCACAGAGCTTCCACGCAATGACTTTCAGCTGATGATAAAGATGTATACGCTGACCTCAGATCAGCTAGAATTCATCCACAGCATGAGACGCCGCAGTAAAAACCGCATCGCAGCTCAGCGCTGCAGGAAAAGAAAGCTGGACTGCATCCAGAACCTGGAGCATGAGATTCACAAACTGGTAGGCAACACCAACAACGTCAGAACGTTTGCTTGCACGCTTCACAAGAATCTAGATTTTTCTAAATCCCCTACATTTATTCCATGTGTTTCTCCTCTACTAGGTCTGTGAGAGACAGAAGCTCCTAACCGAACGCAGCCAGCTGAAGATCTGCATGGGGGAGCTGTGGGAAAACTTCTCCTTTTTGTCTCAGGAGGTTTGTAGGGAAGAACAGCGGAGTCCAGGACAGTCTCAATCTCTGTATAATCTACACCCAGACCCAGTTTCACCCGGCCCAGATCTTCAAATCTCTCCCAATCCCACCAGTATAGATGTCACTCTCACCTCACATAACAGTGTGGTGTCGTCCACAGGCTCAAATGACTGCCAGGCCATAGTCGAATCACCACACTCGCATCTCAGAGTGGACAGAGAGGCTGTGCCACCCCAAGACACTGTCACCTCTGAGAGGTCAGAAGCTTCCCACGTGGGCAGCTCAAGTGTGACGACTGATTTCTGCCTGGAAATGACCGAGAAGTGCACGACAGAAGAGCTGCCTGAGAGAAACTGAGTCCGGTAAACTGCATTCATATCTTTTATCATGACAATTGGTTATGTGTTACGTTTTTTTGCCAGTGTTAAGTTTCGTTTGTCACTGCTTTAGGGGACTGTTTTGTTGTTACGCCCATGGCCCATTTTGTTTGTGTGTGCATATGGATTTGTTCTCATACATGCTGTATAGGATGCTAAAGTCATTTCGTTTTGAACATTACTTTTTCGTTTTTTTCATATTCATCATATGGTATCTGGTTCTCAGATTTATCTCAGGAATTGCATTTTTTATTAATTGTTTTTGGTAACAGTCAGCATATGCAAATGTGATATTGAGTGGTGGAAGTGTTTTGTATCTATTGTGCATTTAAGCATTCCTTACAAAATGTAATACCGGAGAAACTAAACAGCTGCTCACCTGAATTTGCAAGAAGCCAAGCAATCTGGTTGTCAACATGGAAAAATCGACATCTGATCTCTTTCTGTAATGTTACAATGGAGAGCTCTTCTACAAAATGGATGATGAAGCAATGATGATGAGCTGCCTGAATGGTCCCTCAAACATTTTGTGATGAAGCATCATTTGTTATGGAAGCAATTTCTTTTTTTTTTTTTTCGAAGCTCGGTTTTTTAGACTGTTAAAATGATTGATCAGGGATGTCTGTTGTATATAAAACTCTCCAAGCAAACTTTAGTAAATTCAGTTATTCTGACTTGGTTCATTTTGGCAGCTCACACTTGGATCTCTTAGATCTGATTTGATTTCTTCAGGGCGTTACGCACATAAGAGTTTAACTGGGGTCAGAAATTAAATCAAATGTTAAAAAAATTTTAGGGGGGGGGTTGCAGAGGGGTTTTTATTGTTAAAATTTTTTGTATACTTTAACAGTCCACTCTGGTCCTAATATTTTCACTTTAAAAGTTCTCAATTCACTCCCTCAATCAGTTTTGGTGTAATTTTCACTAGTCTTATAACACTTTTACATTTTTGCTTTAATAGCATGGTGAAAATTCAAGCCTTAAGATAAAAACAGTTGGAAAAGCTTAATGCTGCATTTCTATTTTTGTTTCTGACATTGTTGTTGCTTTAAGCTACCGCGCGTAGGAGCCACTCGTATCTGCACTGACACTGTAAATTAAGTTCAAAGGTGAGATGGGTTATGTGTTTTAATGTTAATCATTTTAGTCTGTTTACTTTAAATTATTGTGGACTGCATGACTTTAATTAAATGTAAGACTTGATTAAGCTTCATGTTTAATATTTTGTTTTACCAAAAGTTTTGGGAATCTGATTGAACAAATTGGGAAAAATCAATCGAAAACATCTCATATAGTCATGTAGGTTAATTCGTGTCCCATAAAAGATGACTCTCATAAAATTGACTGTCAAGACTTCAAATATGTCCTCATGATGTTTTCAAATTTCCAGAGTAAATTATTCAGAATTCTGTTCATATTCCGAGTTTTTATACTCATGAGCTTTGACTAGAGATTTGGATAAATCAGGCATCATGCCTTTGTTATATGATGCACCACAGTTGTGATATGAATATTGGTTATTAGTTTACATGTAGTAGAGAAATTTTTGACATTCGCGGATCTACCTGTAAAATCGATATACCTCTCATCTCGAACAAGGTCTGTAGCAAAACTGGTTTACAACCTTTTTAAAAGACGTTTTACAATCATTTCTTTTATGTAGATTTTGTATGTATTGTACATATTCTGTTTATAGGTATTTGTGGGATTCTTTGCAAACGATTGTTTTGCTTTCTTTTGTTAATCGAATCTTGAAAAGTTGTGACCTCAATGTTCATAATCTGTATTTGTTACATTTCTTGAATGTGTCCACGTTGGATTTGTCTACTAGGATGTTAAATAAATTGCCAAGCATGTTTTATGCAGATTGAACGTGTTTTGCATCATTTGCTCCAAGGAGTATAAAATTTGCATGAACCATATTCACCCCGAATTCAAACACAAACAATGTTGGAAATAAGAAAACTTTTATTTTCTTCAGAATTTGACGTAAGTGTCCATCAGCTTGCATCACATTTTATGGATGTAAGCTAAATGATTTAAAAATGTTCTTTTTGCCAGCCGTCTGAAGGTCTGAAGCTTTTAGAAATATGCACAAATGTCTTTTGGCTTCCATAAGTAGACATGGAAAAAAATGTATACCGTGCTTCACTGCTAAATTAAGGTGCTCACAATAAAAAATAAAAAATAAAAAAAAGGAACCGTACAAAACAGCACTTCTTGTACCGCAATGAAGCTGCGTTAGACCAGTGCTTTCCAAGCCGAGCAGATCCGAGTGCAAACCCTTTGTCACTGATATCTCCATTCATTTCTGCTCATGAACGGCCTGTTACATTCCTGTTGTCCTTCTGTCCTTCTTACTTTCACTTTTTCATGATGGAAGAGATATCCAAGAATACGCTCTGTAAGGAAGATGTTTTTCATATCAGTACAAATTAGGCACACATATGAAATATAATTATATTAATTATCAACATCCATCAATATTGTCTACTCATAATGTTAACATAAAATATATGTGTAAATAAAAACATAGAAAATGTTATTACTGATTATTTATATATTATTACAGATCATTGATTGTTTTTCCTATTTATTATAATCAATCCAATTCAATTTCTTGAATGTAGCTGGCATAATCTCATCTTGAGAAAAAATAAATAAAATTCTGATCCACACTAAAATTCCCAAAAGTAATTTTGGACCAGAAGCTTTTATATGACCAGCTCAGTAGCTGGGTGTCATTTGTTTCTACTTGCCATAGACATCCGTCGTCCTCCCCCTGGTGGTGGGTTCATGGGCAGGTCGTTGAGTGAGCCTAGCTCGGACTCTGAACTCCTTGTGGAGGGACATGATGGACTGCCGGAAATACTGTCTGAGGGCATACGAACCATGAAACTGGCTTTCCTGTTGGGTGGACAGAAGTCGCTCTCGGAGGACTCCACAGTGTTGTCTCCCAGGTCTGGCACACGGCTGGGCCTGTGCAGAGCATTGCGAAGGCAGGCTGGTATTTCCATATTACCCTCAGGACTCAGATGACCCGAGTTTAAAGGCCTAACATCCCTCTCCGAGCCGTTACTACTCTCTAGATGCTTGTCACGGTTTTCCCGGTCCTCTAGTAACTCCATGGACCCTTGGGAGTGCAGTTCATGGATCATTCCCTGGCTAGGCTGGCGCATTTGCCGGGGCTGCTGGGTTATGCAGGACACCGGGAGGGTGGCCGCAGCGAAACTGTTGTGCTGCAACATGTTGTTGCTGGAGCCCATGTAAGCACTGGTTAAGAACAGTGGAGGGTCCGTTTGCCCCTGCGGAATAAAAGTTTTCAACTGCGGGTTTTTGTGGGGAGACATATCCGTCATTACGCACAGTTGCTGAATGGTCGAGTGTTTGGTTTTGCAAAGACTGTCGTCCTCGACGAGCTGGAGACCGCTTAGAGTCTGTTTAATTTTTTTAACCCCCAGGTGGGATATTTCCAAGAGGTTCAGGAACAACGAAACCCCTCCGATGACAATCATGAAAACCATGAAGATGGTCTTCTCTGTCGGCCTGGAGACGTAACAGTCCACGCTGTTTGGGCAAGGCACCCTCTCACACTTGTACAAAGGATCCAGTCCAATCCCATATAAGATATACTGTCCTATAATGAACGCCACTTCCACCACTGATCTGGTAAGGATATGAATTATATATGTGCGCAGCAAGGAGCCCCTCAGAGGAGCCTTCCTAACTTTCCTCTGCTCTTCTAGCTTCCTCAGTTCCTTCTCCAACTTCTTGTGCTCCTCCAAGAGGCCTTCCGTCTCTTCCAGTTCAGCTCTCAGCTGGATTTTCCTCCTGTGCCGTTCTTTCTCCAAAGCCCTCAGTCGGTACAGAGCATGTCCCATGTATACCAGCGAAGGCGAGGAAACAAAAATGATCTGCAGTACCCAAAAGCGAATGAGCGATATCGGGAATGCTTGGTCGTAGCAAACGTTCTTGCATCCCGGCTGGTCCGTGTTGCAGACGAACTCACTTTGCTCGTCCACCCAAACATCCTCGGCCGCCACGCCGAGAACCAGCATCCGAAATATGAACAGGATGGTCAGCCAGATTTTACCCACGATTGTGGAGTGAATATGAACCTCCTCTAAAATGCTCCCCAACAAGTTCCAGTCCCCCATCTTCACCGCCACATGTCCGTGCTTAAAAAAAAAATATAGGAGTTAAGCCTAACATTCAAGTTGGTTTATTCTTTAGATTTCTGTATTCATGCATTAGCCATCATGCATAAGAATTTCTGCATGCATTCGACAAGCAAGTTTGACATTAAATTCCAAGTCTAGAAAGTCATGCACATGGTACAATGGACTTGATTCTACCGAGTTGGTTCATTCTTATTTTTTCTGCATTCATGCATTAGTTATCATGCATTTTGTAGGCATTCGACAAACAAAAAAGGCATGTTTGACAAATTCCAAGTTTAGAAAGTCATGCACAAACAGTTCCTATGTAAGCACAAACCAAACTAAAATCAACTTACATTTTAGTGGGATTTGCTGTCTAGTTTCCTTGGAATATAAACAAGCATGTTTTCCCCGATAAGGAACATCATTCCTTCATTTTAAAGCCATGGAGTTTGCACATTAAAGCACAGCCAGCCTCTCTGCATTATGTTGGCTACAGTGAATGTTCCCCACAGTTGTTGCATGCAGTGAGTTCACAGGATGTAGAAATTGATCAGAAACTGACGGGACAATGCCCCATGGCAGATCTTATCAAGCAATTTGCTGAAAACAGCACCCCCACACACATAAAAAGTTGCCCGCAATGCCAACCAACCGAATGTCCCTCATGCAGTCAATACAATATTCTACCACATTTCACGATATTGCACTCCAGCAAACCACGTTTAAGCAAACCCAGTACTACCGTGTTGACTCGAACAAGAAAATGGGTTTCAAACTTTTTTAAGCATGCATGTCCATCCTATTTAAACATTCATCTTTTGTGTAATTATAATTCGAGTCAGTTCAAGCCCAGTCTGTTAGATGGAGTTTTCAAAAGCTGATCTTTTTATCTAACCCTGTGCCTAGAACAAAACGATGCATGTGGAATTTATCAACTCTATTTCAGCGTTTTCCTTTGTGTTCCTCTTTGAGTTTGTGCCGAAGCTTTCCATGTTGTTTACGTTTGCGAGCATTCAATGTCAAATGAAAGACCTTGCACTCGATTGCATCAGCCCCCCACCCCTCCTAAACTCAATCCATCAATACTGCAGTGATTTGTTTAGCGTGTTCTTTTTTCTAGTTTTATGTGGCACAAATCTCATTAAAAGCATATTTGCACAGTATTGTGCATTTACCCTATAAATCCAATAGCAATTAATAAAAAAAAAAACCATGGTTTTATATTAAAACAACCGGGGAGAACAAAGCAAGCCATGATCCACCAATCAGCACATGCACGTGATTTTGTTATCCTGATTCGTCCCTGCACGAACCTTTCAGGCATTGCACAACTGGATCTCGCCGATCACACTACATGCTTCACAAAATGACCAGCCTTTCCTCAGGGCCTTTAATTAGCTTTCCATCACATGCTGACAGAGTCAATGGGAGATTGATTTGATTTTCCCTCGCAGAAGCTTGAACTGCAAATGCCAGAAGTCACATCAGGGATGTCGCATTACATAATGAGTTCATATGGTACCAAGCGAATGGCAGAAAACCATCTACTGGTCTTTATTCTGCGGTGTTTCATTTGATCTAATAGCCTTGGTTAGAGCCAAAATATGCACTGAGGAACAGGTCGTAGGGTATTGCAACTAGGGGAAATTATATTTCAAGTGCAAAAACATTCATATACAATAACCTGCATGTGCTGAAACCTACAGTACATGGTCATTATCCCAAAATAAACCCTGTCATTTTTATAACATTGTAAAGGTTTATTTTGCAGTAATGAGTGGCGGACTGTATTATTCCACTTTTTTTAATGTGGCTGTTCACCAAGTAAATAAATCTACATTAAATATTGATTTGAGTTTAACTTATATGAGAAAAAGGTCAATGCACATTCGTTGTGCATTGTAACCAATCACACATGATTCCAAGGGCGATACCTTGTTTAAATATGAGTTTGGTTCATAGGTTAACCACGCTGTCATATTATAATTATTAAATAATTGTGTGTCCTCCACACAGTAGGCAATTTAATTTTCGTCTGGGAATGAGGACATCTCGTATTTAGATATTCAATCCAGCAAGCCCACTGATCTGCCACTTATAATCATATTGAGTAAAACCCAACACACTGGTAACGTTAGGTGTACAATTATCCTAATATCAGTTATCACATTGTTGAAAAATGGTTGTAGGGGGTGATGGTAGCCAGTGGACCAAACCATGAGGTAAGGAAGTGTGGGGGAGGGGGGTCTCAAAGGTTGAATGCTTAAAACACTTTTTAAATCCGTCCATTCTATTATTAACAATACACAGAGTGGTTTGTAGTGATATTTTTTGAGGGACAACCCTCAGATTGGGGGTTCCCGACCCCCGTCCCCGAAGCGATTTAATCCTGTGCATTATTCTGTTGAGTTTATAAACGCAGCGGCCAATCAGAGGTGTACAAATGATTCATCGCAGAAAAACCTACATTACATTTAGTGCACCTCTCAGACTAAATTCTGCACTTCTGTGAAATCTAGCATCATAAACAAAGTCGTAACAAAGAGATCAATTTCATTAAGTGAGAGCCTTGTTTATTAAAACGGATGTTTTTATAGATTACTAGGCTTAACTATTAGCCTAAAGAGTCAATTATATATTTTTGTTTCTTTGTTCAGTTTTATTCTTACTGCCAATTTAAATACTATTTTAAAAATCTAAGTATTTCAGTCTGTAGTAATGTATAACAGAAAAAAATACCCTTGTCACTGCAACACTCTTTTATTGTGTTGTAGTGTAGATACATTTTGTTGTTTGTGGTGGGAGTTCGAAAATGGATGGAGGCAGTGGGATGGATGTCCACCATGCTGATAGATTACTTCACTCTGATCCATTTCAATCAATATAGACTCGTGCAGCCCTGATCTGACTGTAGAGATAATGAGATTCCAGCACGCCTGCGGATATTTACTGAGAAGAGGTTAGGATGTGAAACGAGGTAAAGAACAGAGCGTGAAAGCATTCCCTTGAAAACATCTAAAAATAATGTTAGACTTTGAGGATTGCAATTTTTTGTTTAATTATTTTAGCCTTGTGCTTGAGTCTCAAAGTATTTGATAGTTTTCAATGTCAACTTTGTAGTGAACATGATTATTAATCATTTAGTGGAAAATATATAAGTTGTATATAAAAAGATGAGATTCACTAATGAAATCTGACACTGTATATGATGCATCTGACCTGTTAGAGCCACTAACTAAGAGAAATGCTGTGCTGCAGAGATCATGGTGGGTCATGAACTGAGTGTTATACAACATTTGACTCATCAAACATTTAATAGATTTCACATGTATGGCATGAATTCTCATGTAATTTCAATCACAACAAAACAGACTGCCAGTCTTGCATGCATTTTAAACAGTTCTCTTCATTCTCAAGTTGAGCAACTATAATTGCAATTTTTTAAATACATTTAATTATATTTTGTACAGGTGCACAGACTGAAAAACCAAACAATATATTAGATATTTTACAAGAACAAAAACAGAACTATGTAACTTAAAGTAATTCCATCTAGAATTAAAAGAAAGGTATTTACTGTTCATCTACAGTAGTCATTAAGAATCAACTGACTGAAATTCACCTAATTTACAATATTTTAATCCACAAAAACTAACTCCAAATTGTTGGAGTGAAGATATTTTATTCACATTTAAAGTAATAGTTTATACAAATATACAAATTCTGTCCATTTTTATTCACTATGTTACCATAGGTATGATTTTCTTTCCTCCTTGGAACACACGAAAAAATAAAAAATTTCGAGGAAAATGTTAATATTGTGAAATGTTAATATGGGTGAACTTTTCCATGTGATTTAACAATGAACAAAGAAATACTCAGTTCCCTAACATAGCATTAGAATCATTGTGCCATTAGCTTAACCTCAACCTACACATAATAATTGCTGCCATGGTCGAAATTAAACTTTACTGTAGTGTTTTACTATAGTGTTTACAAAGCTCCATTCCCATTTATATGGCCATGACTTACATATAGGCGGAATCAAGAGATCTAGGCATATGTAGCATCATATGTGTCAAGAGTTTGAATTAGTGTTAGTGCGAAGCTTCTGTAGCTCTTCCTCCAGGATGCTGATCCTCTCCAGTAGACTGGCTCTGTCCTGCAGAGCTTTCTCTTCTGCCACCTTCTGCGCTTCCTGGATCTTCCTCTCGTACCAGCGTTCCAGCTGTGTGGAGACCGTCTCAAAGAACCGCTGTGTCACCTCCATGGCATGCAAGTTTGCCCGCTCTTGGGTGAAGGTGACCTCCAGGGTCTTCATGGTGTTGCTCTGCAGGGTTTGTGCGTGATGTGCTTGAATCCTGTCCTTTAGATGCCTGCTGTGTTGCCGGGCCGGGCCGGGTGCTGGTTCTGTATCGCTGGTGTTGAAACACTTGCTGGATGTGGACAGGCTGCTGCTGCCACTGCTGTCACACAGTTCATCCCCTTTGTCTGACCTGCACTTTGAGACATCAACCTCCTGTGCTTCTGCTCGGTGCCACTTGGGGTCAGCAGTCGCCAGCTTCCGTGATAGAGGTTTGTGTTTGACCATTGAAGGAGCTGCCAGGTTACGATATTCCCCTGTATTAATGTAGAAAGATATTTAAAAAATAATAATAATAATTATATATATATATATATATATTTTTTTTTTTTTTTTTGACTGTTATGTACTCTCATTAAATATATTTTACTCATTTAAACCAGGTCTTATTTTAGAGTAGAGCATAATAAAAACAAAAAAAATCACTTAATATAACAAAAAAGTTATGATAAAAAAGTGCTCTAAAGTCAATATGGAAAAAAAGAAGAAGAAAAAAACGTATTTACTTTCTTAAAATATTTAGTTTGGTCTTTATGAACAATTAATCAATGATTCTTAATTTTGAGTATCGTGGTTCACTCAGAAATACAGTATGTCATGTTATGGTAATAAAATGGGTTGGGGAGGCCAGTTCATGTTCACTTTAGCATAAGTGAAACAAATATACATTTTCTAAAAACAAGTCTTAACAGCTTAACATACATTTATAATTTACTTCTTAGTTAAATGTACCCATACCTTTTTAGATATCTTTACTGGAAATAATAGTGATAAAAATATGATTTTGTTTTTATATTATTTGAGTATACGGTTTTACTCAGAAATATGTCACATTGTGGTAGTACAATGGGTTGGGGAGGTCAGTTCACGTTTACTTAACATGAGTGAAAAAAATATAAAAAAATATTGAATATTGGAAATACATTGCAGTCAAGATAACATTTCTAAAAACAGGCTTCTTATTTAAATGTACATCCTGTTTTAAGGATGTTTAGTTATTTTTACTAGAAATAATGATACTGATAAAATACTTTTTTAAATGCATGTTTTCAAACCTGAAGAACAATTCAGCTTTTTAAATATCCCATTTCACACAGAAATATGCCACATGAAGAAAAATAAATAAATAAATAAATATATATATATATATATATATATATATATATATATGAAAAAACTTTTGTATTCGAGATACATTTTCTAAAATAAATCTAACATTAAAATGTTATGTATATAATATGATTTTTAGCTAAATGTACATCTTGTTTTAAGGATGTTTAGATATTTTTACTGGCAATAACAATAAAATACTACTATATATATATATATATATATATATATATATATATATATATATATAAATTAAAATTTGGAAATACAATAAAAAAATTAGGGCTTTTTTTTTTTCAAACCTGAAGAACCGTTCAGCTTCATCTCAAAGTATCTCTTCCCACGTGTGTCCCCAAATTCAAGACTTTTCCCGTCATTGTTAGGACCTGCTCCTGGGCTGGGTAACACATTGACGTAAGTGGCCAGCGAGCTGGAGCTCCCCTCAGAGATGAGCGACAGCAGCGGGAGACCCTCGGGGTCTGAATCCACCAGAGACTGATCCACAGACGGAGAGCGCAGAAGTTTGTAGTTCTGTGTCTCTGCAGGCATTCGCACTTCAAGATCCTGAATCTTAGACATGCACCAGCTTTTCACAGCATTGGAAGCAGCTACCTGCTTGAAAGATAAAAACAGAGCAATCAATCATGTCCAGTCTGATGTGATTGTGGTGGTGCATCTCTTCTCTAATGGTGTTGTACCTGTTTTCTCTCGCCCTCCATGCGTTCCAGGGTAGCTCTCTGATTGATTCGATAATGACACTCCATCCCCTCAGCCAACACACGCTCCTGTGTGAGTTTCTCAAGAACTTTTATCTGAACAGAATGAGATACGAGTCTCTAACACCCCTCCCCCAGATTTTCACTGCTATTGGTTTTGAAAGTGATTTTCCAATTTATTTTATCCAAGTCATGTCTTTCTTCTTGGAAGTTAATGGTACTACTTATATTCATATACATTTTTTCAAATACATTTTTCATACAAATTCCTAAATGACAATTTATTTATAATCTTTTTAAGTTATTTTTTATTTATATTAAACTACCATTCAAAGGTTCAAGGTCATTAAGATTTTCCCCCCTTTTTTTTCTCTCCAAAAAACAACAATACTTTCATTCAACAACTATGCGTAAAACGTATAATATGTTACTAAAGATTAATATTTCAAATAGTCTTATTATGAATTAAAACAATTCAAATAATTTCTATTAATCAAATAATCCTAAAAAAGTTCAAATTTTCCATAATTATATTAAAGCAACATCTATTATCAATATTGATAATATAGAAAAATAATAATAATGTTTCCTGATCACCAATTCAGCATATTGGAATAATTTCTAAATGATTATGTGACACTGGACTAATGGCTGCTTTGTCAGCAAAGGAATACATTGCATTTTAAAATATAATAAAAAAAAGAATACAGTTATTATTTTCAATTGTAATAATATTTTACAGTATTACTATATTTTACTGTATTTTTTTAATAAAAAAATGCAGCTCTGTAAGCTAAGAGACATTTTACAAAAATATGTGTAAAAAAAATTATCAAACTTTGTAAAAAAAAAAGTAATGTCCATATTGTATGGGTTTCATCTCCAAATCTAGAGGTTAGATAGGTATTTTGCAAAGTCATGAAGGAAATTTTAAACAAAAAAGTTGCAATATCACAGCAAACGACAAACCTGGTGCTTGTTTTGTGCTCTATTCTGCCCAGCCTGCAGTTGATCTCCTCTTGGACAGTGTGAATTTCTGACGCGTATCTCCATCTTTGCGGCTTTCAGCTTATTCTCCAGAGTTTTAATGAGGGGCTTACAATGACAGTCATTCGCAGGAGCCTGTTTGCAGACACTGGTTAAGAGTTTAAAACAAACAAATGCATTGCACTAACTCTAATGTAGAGTTACCTGCTTTATCTGTCCATCTTTATCCCTGTATAGTGTATAAAGCTGATAGACTCTTCCAGGAGCTTCCTCTTCCTCCTGAGAGCTGGGGCTGCTGGGTTTTATTCTCTGGGATGGAGATCCTCTTCATGGAGCTGATACTCTCTCCGAACACATGTTCCAACTTTATTAACCACAAAAAACATATTTAGAATTACTGAACAGAGTACTTTTTTAAATATTCATGCTAGAGGAGGAATTTTTTAAAGACCATCATTATCAGGTAAAATGTCTCCGCTAAAAATGTGATAACATTTAAATGAACTTGTTTTAAGACAAAAATAATGAATGAGTTTACCTGATTATAATTCAGATTATTAAAAGAAATAATGTTAATATGTATAAGACATACATGTAAAATTAAGATTTGTTATTAAGATTAAGATTTTATTAATTTTAAAATAACAAGCTACTGTTTTTTACGTTATTAAGCCTAATGAGAAGCAGAATAATGCAATGTCATCATTTTAGTATTGTAAAATAATATAATAATTTTAAGTATAATTAAACAAAATTGCCACTTTTTAACATCTAAATTAAAGATTAAGAAATAAATTAGTCTATATATATATATATATTTTTTTTTTTTTACAGTGGATGCAAGTTAATATATAACTCTAATATTTTTGTAACAATCTGTCAATTGTTTTAATATCAATATGATTAAAATAGTTAATAAATCAATAGTTCTTATTTATTTGCTTAAGATATGAAGCCATCTAATAATCTGAATAATGCACAATCATTTTTGCTAATAAACCCTCTAAATATCAACATACAATAACATGGTATGTTGGCATAGAGTATAATATTAAAGTATGAAATATTATAATAGGTATTATCAATTTAATATCATACCTGTCTTCTTGGGCCTCCTGATCTTTCTCCTGGTGCCGGGGCTCAGAGTTGCTGTTTTCCGTTCAGTTTGATGTACTTGATCACTGTTGTTTGTGTCTTCTGCCACTTCAGTACAGTCCTGCACAGTGAAGGGAGTGCTTAGCACGAGAGGGATATTTAGGCGAAAACAATCACATGACCTCTGATCTCTTTAGGGTTATGGAAGCTTAGTAGACATGTGACATTCCTCTCACTGGCCCCTAGACCCCAATCATATTACAAACAATGAATCTGCAACAGCGCAGATGTTTGTTCTAGATGGGTGAATCTTATCTTAATTTTCCACCTTCTCTCGGGAGGAATGAACTCTGGGAGGGACTGAGTTCTCCTCTGGGCCCGCAAGACATCTCTTCGTTTTCTCACAGTTCTTCCACGAGCAAACCGCTGCACCTAAGCAGGGACATACACCCGAGTATGGCTGAATAAAATAAGCATTGTTATATAATTTTAGCACCTGCTAATGTGTTCATGAGCTGAATCATTTATCCACCAATTAATTTAAAAACACTGAATCAGTTAGAAATTAATGAGGGGATTGTCTTTGAGTCGTTCATCCAAACCGGTTTGTTCAGTAGGGTTTTATTCAATCAAAAGCAATGCTTTGCTAGAAAGAGCAGGACAGTGAACTGCTTCTAAATGGGAAAACTTTGACTGTAACAACATTACTTACCTGATTGGATTTTGCTAACAGAATAGCCAAATCTCGGTTGTTATTGTCCCGGGCTTTGTCAAGAGCGGTGTGGCCTGTCTGTTGATAGATTAGTGTGGAAATGAATTGTCATTCTTTACAGTCCAATTCATGAAGCCATAGCATCATCTAACCCCAGCCCTCAATACAACTTACCTTCATAATAACCAGTGGTGTCAAAAGTATTGGCATCATTACTCAAGTAGAAGTATAGATACTAGGGTTTAAAAAGACTTTTGTAGAAGTTGAAGTATCAACTCAAGCTTTTTACTCAAGTAAAAGTGTAAAAGTACTGGTTTAAAAAAACTACTTAAAGTATAAAAGTAAAAGTAATGTAAGGGAACAAATGCCATTAAGAAAAAAAGCTTGGGCCGTGCCAGAGGGGCCTATTGTGCATACCCCACTCTCAAAAAAAAGAAGGCCATAATGACTATAATGTTATATTAAAATGTTCATGTTGAAAAATTTGTGATGCACTAGGGCTAGGCTACCTTTTTTCAGCCGCATATATGCCCACTGAAAATGAACGCATTTAGTACAATGCAAATACATTAAAGAGCTAGAGATACGATGACTAGTTGCCAATAACTATTGTTATGGTGCAAAAGTCAAACTTCAGAGGCATGTCATCAATAAGCTTTAAATGGAATGTAAATGTACATCCAAGCTTAGCTGCAGGAATCAGTGAGGGCAATGGACAAGACATTGGGTTGCAGGCTTTGTAACAATTACCCTTGTATGGTTGTCTATATACAATAAATATTATAGTGCTGTCAAAATGAATGATTAATCCACATTGTTAATCAAAAACTAAAAATAACTCATAATCCTGATACCTTCTTGATTGATAGCTTCCTGTATTCGGTACATATGTCTGCTATGTCCAGTGTTCGGGGTTACAAAGTTGGTAAAGCCTATAGTTATCACAAAATTGTCAATCGCGTCGTCATTCGCAAACGATAATTTATTAAAACGTCTCGCTACCGAACTAGCTACAGCTTAATTTGTGGAGGATGAAGAGAAAGCACCCATTTGGTAAATGAGCCAGTGAGAAATAATAACTTTTAAGAAGGGTCCAGTGCCTTTTTTTGATACTTTTAAAACGGTACCGGCGCCTAAACGGTGCCTTAAACGATACTTAAAAAAAAAAATAACCTAAAAAAAACTATGGATAACATTAGAGAATATTATAAATATTTAAAATAAATCCATAGCTCACCCTGGATGCTCTCATTTCCCAAGTTGTGCTTCCCTTAATCTAAGGATAATAAATTATTTCACAATCTGGGTCATTATTTAATACAAAAGCACACATAA